>NC_139677.1:46721852-46943484 GCF_964106915.1 Podarcis gaigeae | reverse complement strand
TTCCCTAGTCTTAATCATGGTTCTTCTATATGCAAAAAGCCTACATATTTTAGCCTTTCCTTGCAAGGAAGCTGCTTTCATTCATTAATCATGCTGATTTATCTTTTCTGCAACTTTTGTTGGCATCAAACTATAGAATAGTTGTAATTGAATTTGATTTTAAAAGTGCATCTGCTCTGTTACAACTTTCAACACGGTTATTTATCAGTGATTGTTCATTAAAACAACTAGAAGCATTGGTAATGTTCTTTGAGCTCTTTCCAGACATGACTTGAAGTGTCCAAGCCTCATGGGTAAAAGGGCCAAATTCTTTCTGCCCCTGACCAGAAATGCCTGCATTACCTCTAAGTCCACATGTTGGCCATATCATTTGCACAGTTTATTGTGATAATTTTCTTCCAGCTTGAAGATAATAACAATTGTGCAGACTGGATAACATATGAAGGAAATTTCTCCATTTGGCCTTAATGTCTAATTCATTGTTAGATTTGAGGGGGTTCTGGGATGGGAAGTATGGGCAGAATGTGTTATAACACTCCCTCAAAATGGGTAGGCTCCTTACTTTTGCCCAAATGGCTGAAAAATATATTAATTCCATGGTGTTGTGGCAAAAGGTTTACTGGGAAAGAAGTGTCCTTCTTATGCTATTCTGTCACTATGATTTCTTAGTAAAGTTGCATCATTAGGCAATTCAGCCAGGTAATGTCGATGGTTATCTGAACAAATCTTCCATGAGTACCTTACTGACACATACAGTAATGACTTTCCCTTTTGTGAACTTTCTGAAAGCAAAATGCATTTTGCCATCTCTAGTGTGACTTCTCAGTTAATAGCTTTAGTGGCAAATAATCAGATGGTGCCTCTGAATTCATGCATGCATGTTGGTGCATTTGAATGAGATAACCTCTGTAATCTCACATGACATTTAGAGGAAAAGGTGTGCATACTATGAGAATTCCTTCTTTCACATATTTTGAATCATGTCATTGTGGCTTTTGTTTTATTCACCTTGTTTCCAGATTTTAATAACCAAATCAAAAGCAGAGCAGCAAAAACATTGAGACCACAGTCTTTTCAGAGAAGTCCCATGAATGTAATAATGTACTTTGGAGTGAGTGAGTTCGCTTGAATACAAAACCCAAAATAGCTGAGAGATATTATCCCTACAACAAAAATCACTAAGTATTCAAGTCTGAAGAATAAGTGAATTCATTTGGCTCAGTCCTGCCACACTCACACACAAATTTCCATACTCACTTAAAGTATGAGTTTTGTTTACACTATCTCACCTGCCCTCTGGCTACTAATTCATTCTAGCATGTCAAGGCAATTATTATAGCAAACCAAGCCCCTGAGCAAATTGGAAATGCTGTTTCTTTAATCAACGTATAACAAATATTTATTTCTGAAAACCATGCTCTCTTGAAGCCCTGCAGCCACAGCCCTCCATGCTGAGCCAATATTGACTTTACTCCCTGTTTTTAAATGACAGTTAAGAGGGAAGCGGCTTGCACTGTTGGTGGTCCTGTGGAGTTTGAGAGTTAGACCATTTCAGGCATGGATCCTATGAGTGCCTTTGAGTTGTTCTGCCTTATTCTCACTTCCTTGTCTGTAAAACTGGAATAACATTGTAGCTGTTGGTGAATAGTAGATTGTGAATATGCAATCTAAAAAATGATGCTAGCATTGAACTGTAGACATACAGTAGGTTTTAAATGGAAGAGGTATTGGATTTTTTCCCCCCAGACAGGAAGCTGGGGAGGGGGACACCCAAACACCCTATTGCACACCCTTCCATATAATAAGTATCTTAATGTTGAAAGGTATAAACTATTAGGTTTTGATGACCCACAGAGACCGGTGGTATGGAAACCATAGCAACCAAGGGTTGCTATGGACATGGGGATATGATTTATGACCTCTATCAAAGGTCAGCTTTTGAACATTTCTGTAATGTTTATTCTGTAAATCATGGGGCATTCTGCAAAAATCTGTTCATATTGAACAACTGAGACTTTATTGACTCTAGTTTGTGGCTGACATGCATATGTTTACAACTTAGTCTCTTGGGGCAATATCAGGAGATTTTATACTTTTTAGAACATTGATACAATACATTCTATCACAAGTGAGATATAGAAGTAGATGAGCTTTTGGAGCAAATATGTATTTTATATTAATGAATTTGTTTGTATAGTTGTGGGTATTTCCCAGCTCGCTACCAAATGTGTTGATGGAGATGGGAAGCTAGCTGTTGAGTAGCATGGAAAGGAGATAAGGATGAGAAGGAATAATCGACACTTTAATTTTAGAGAGAGTTTAGTCATTGCATGGGTTTTTTATGCTAGGGTTGAATCGTCCATCTGACATTGGAATTGGTGTAAGTGAATAACTACATTGAGCTGATCAAATGTAACAGAAAACCATGCTTTCCACTTTATGCATGAGTCATAGTTTAGAGCTTCAGACTTGCATGCTACAGTGTCTAGGGTCACCATTGTCAGGCATCTGCTAAGAGCCCCCAATCCTGTAGGGGGCCAGCTGACTCTTCACTACTGCAGCCTACTTGCTTATCTACCTCTTGCTCTAGCCCACATAGTGGTGGAGCAACAGTCAAAGAAGAATCAGTAGATACTGCTGCCTGCTTACTCAATGATTCTCCAGCAGGAAAGCTATCACGTGGTAGCAATGAGGAGGAGGAGCTGTTGATAATGGCTAGGAACAAGAATCACTATGGGATGGAGGCCATGTGTTTTTTCTTGCCCAAGGGCCTTCCAAAATCTGAAGCCCGTAAGAGTGCACTCTACCTCCTCTCTCCTTTTCTGACTGTAAACATTTGCTTCTATTAAGCAACCCACAGGATGAAATCTTGCTGCATGGAGATCTGCCCAGAGATCTGCCCAGCTGTTGAGGTGTCAGGATGGGGCTCTCCTCATTGTCCCACAGCCCACCAAAGTCACCAGGGCAGGAACGTTTATTTTGTGGCAACTAGCTTGTAATTTCCCTCCTAACTTAAAGCAAGCACCAACTCTGCTGAGTGTTCAGCACCTCCTGAAAATGTATTTGTTCACCTAAACCTTTGCTGATCATTTACTTCTCATTGTTGCTGCTTTTACTGTATTTATTGGATTTTAATGTCCTGTTTTATAGTTATGTTATAAACTGTTCCCAAAATTTCAATGAAGAGCAGTATAAAAGTGTTTCAAATAAATGTGAAAAATGTGGAAATGCATAGTTAAATCTGTGAGTTACCATCTTTAACATCTGAACAAGAGCAAAATTGATACATTAAAGGATATAAATTGTGAATGCTACTGAAAGTAAATATTTGCACAAATGAGCAACTATTTTCTTTTTCTTTACACTTCATCACACAACAGCAGTGAGTCGCCTTAATGTAGTTACTCAGTTAGGCTTAAATCATGCATTAAGTGTGCTAATATTGGTTTAGTCATACTACATTGCACTTCTCTATAAAAATAGAGAGGTTGTAGCTTCATGGATTTGCCTTGCTGAAGCAGTTTGTTGAAGGATAGCACTGAATATGCTGGAACTAGAAGGGATTCAGTGTAACATTGCTGTTGCTTGTGATTCATTCTTACTTACTTATTGTATTTATTAAAGATGGTGCACAAAGGAGTTTATCAGATTACAGAACCTGTTTCTGTGAATATTAAGGGTCAATGTGAAACGCTTACACTTAGTTGTACCTTGGGACTCATCTAAAATTTGTTAATATTTAGTACAGAAAGGTAAATCATGTTAAAAAATCATGTTAAAAGGTTATTTGCTTTCAGATATTTGAATTCCTATAATCTGAAAAGCCTTTCTTTTCCATTTCTAAAAAAAAAGTTAGATCAGAGCACTCATGAACTAGACAGTTGTTACCCATATTGTCTTCCCCCCAGTAGCTCTTTGTTGTATGTCCCCATGTAGGTAACCTTTTCATTCATCAAGACCTTTCACTCTACAAATGTAGAATACCTATGTAGAATACTAATGGATACCTGAGGATAATTTCATTTTACTTTGATAAAGAGGTTAAGCTGCATTTCGCAGTCCTTTGAACACATTCACTACACATGTCCAGCATGGCCACCGACTTGGATGGCTTTAAAAGAGTATTTGAAAAGTTCATCTCTACAGTGGCTACTAGCCGTAATGACTATGCTCTACCTCCACTGCTAGAAACAGTATGCCTCTGAATACTAGCCATTGGGACTCACTAGTGGAGAGAGCGCTGTTGGAACTCAGATCCTGCTTAGGGGTTTCCCATAGGCATCTGGTTGGCTACTGTAAGGGGGCTGGACTAGATGGGTCTTTGGCCTGATCCAGTAGGTCTCTTCTGAAGTTATCAAACCTGGAAAAAAATAAAAATACTGCATACCACCAACTATTGCTGATGACTTTTTAAAATTAGTTGTGCTGATTGATTTCTTGGTATTTCTTCAGTCACTGGTCTAGTTGTGTTGGAGGCGTGAGCTGGAATGGTGGCATCTGCCGCAATGCAACTGAGACAAGATAAGAGAGGGCAGGTTTCAGAGATAAATGACTTGCGACAAACCATTTCTATGCAGCAGTACTGTACAGCAATAGAAACACTTCTTGGGTCTTTATCAGAATAAGCCACTGGTTCCATATAAGATGATACCCTTCATTTCATGTCAGGAGCTTCAGCTGGATTTATAGCTGTTGATTTGGTTTTGGAATGTCTCAAAATAAAGTTTAGGGTGTTTTAGGTATTTGGTTTATTTTCTGTGAGGCTCATCATTAGTTTCTATTTTTCAAAAAATCCAAACATTCAGAGCAGACAGAAATAGATGCATGCAAGAGGCAAGGAAGGAAATACCAAAGACCAAAAAGAAAATGGGGGTAGTCAAGATAAAGAGTAGAGTTGCTTGCTATTTGGAAATCTTTGTATGGGTCAGTGTGTAACACCCAACTTACTATAGCATTTTGCTATTAAGTGCCTTTCTTGCTGGTCTGATTGATGTCCTTTCACCAGGTTTCACTTTTTAATAGCATACTTGAATCATTACTTATTTGTGCATGAAGTGTCTGTTAATAGCAGGAACTGACAGATAGGATGCTGAAACATTAGCCCTGTTTATCTGATCTGGTGATATGAAAGTGCTGGGGAAAGGATTATGCCAACTGGTGGCAGTGCCTTTGCTCTGTTCACATGTTCAGCTAAACAGAGCCCACGTGTGTAGTCATTGTTCAGAGATATAGATCAAGGTGCTGAGAGAGGGTTTGATGGTGAATAGCAGCAGAAGGGGACATCTTCAGCAGGAAACTGGCCTGGGACCTCAATCTGTATTGGGAGCATACTCTAGATCACTACCCCACAAATGTTTTCTTCTTCTTAGTAAAAAGGGCCATTTATGCACACTTATTTAAAAAGCACAAAGTTTGTTCCTGCGATTTGAATTATATATAAGAGGGCTGGCATGATAGTTTAAATCATGGTGGCCATAGAGACTGACCCATGACACTAATGATCAGTACAGTAAACTTTAGGTTATATAAAATCAAATCACACACCATCATCCACACAGCTGCCGTGTGCAGCTTCCAGTTAGCAACTCACACTTACAGATGCATGCTTAAACCTTGCTGGATCCTTACAGTAAATCTCTCCTGAGATGCTTTAGCTTGAAACTTTTGTCTTCACATTCCCCACATTTCCAGAGCTTGCTTTGGGTGCTATGAATCCTCCACAAGACAGGAGGAAGCAGGGTACAAAATTTCCAAATGGTGTGGGGAGTCTTTATGAATAGGAAAGACTCCTCAGTCTACACCATCATCTTCAATGAGTTGGCAGTGGAGGTGGGTAGAGCTAGCCATTTCCCCCACTACTGCCCCAGGATTCATAATGCCTAAAGAGGACACAGATCAACAAAATTAATAATACTAATAATAATAATAATACCACCTAGATTTATATACCACCCTTCATTATAAGATCTCAGGGTGGTTCACCAAAGGGTTAAATGGCTTAGTGTCCCTGTGTGAATAATCTTTCTGAAGATGATTGTTTCACATAAGGATTATTCAACAAATATTTGAAGAAAACAGCAGTTGGCTATGCACCATAGTAATCTTTGATAAAATTCCCAGTGATGGTAAAAGAACAGGACTGAACCAAGAGGTTTAAGTCAGGTTGCTTGCTTTCTACATTTTTCCCCTCAACTTGTATGCCAAAAGCTTTATTATGTTTCCTGAATTTGTATTATGTTTTACATCCCTTTTCACCTGAGGAGTAAGAAAAGATAACATCTCATTGTGAGTTTTAGGATATAATTTCCCATGCAAATTAAGGTAAACAAGAATAGATTTAAATATTGAACAACCATGTGTGAAATTATTTCAGTTACTCCATCATTCCACCACTTGTCCAGTACTCCACTTCCCAGGGAGTGAGGAGCTGTTAACACTGCATTTGGGCAGGTGACTTTCCTGTGCTCTCTGTTAAGTGGCAAGATTCTTCCAGTCTAATCATAAGATATTCAGGAAAAGGAGAGCAACTGGGTTTTTGTGTGTGTGTGTAAAGAACAGCATCATACAGGTTGCAGTTGACAGCTTTAAGCTCAACGAGAAGAAAAGAAGCTTTTTAGGTGATGTGAGGACTGTTGAGTAACATTCTAGAGCAGGGTGTGGCAGGAGAATGTGGGAAGTGTGGCGGAAAGATTAGAGGACAATCATTATTATATTTAGGGAATAGTTCAGTTCTTATGTAGCTGCATTGTTTTACACGTTCTTGATTTCCCATGATCATATAAGGTAGTTGTGTTTGGTGTTATAAATCAAGCACTGCTAGGTAGTGTTTCTGTTTCTTTTCCAATGTTTTTCTTATCAATAAAAAACTGGGTGTGGTGTGAGAAAATTTTTATTCTGAAAGTGTTGCCCAGAGAAAAAAGTTTGAGAACCACTGTTCTAGGGGATTTTGCAGGAGCTCGCATTCTTGGGTTGAGCTTAGAAAGCTTTGGAAATATTGTGAACGTGGTTGGGGCGGAGTAGTAGAAGGGGACTGTTTTATTAAATAATATCATGTCTGCATGGTTGTAAATACTGCCTCTATTTTGACAGAACAAAAATATAGATACACTGAGAATGCAGTGTATCTTGGGAGTAAGCTTCATTGAACACAATAGGACAGACATTCCCAAACTTGGCCCTCCAGCTGTTTTGGGACTACAACTCCCATCATCCCTAGCTAACAGGACCAGTGGTCAGGGATGATGGGAATTGTAGTCCCAAAACAGCTGGAGGGCCAAGTTTGGGGATGCCTGCAATAGGACTTACTTCTACATGCATTGGATTGTCATGTGAATGTTATGCTTAATTGCTTGGGCGACTTATCAAAATAATCATAATAATTCTATTCTGTCAGCCATAGTTGCTCAGGAGCTTCCAAGTGCTTTGTGTTAGCTTATTTGCCTTATTTGAAAGTTCTCACTGATGTCTGTCTCTCCTCCTCATCCTTTATAATTTGCCTGTGTTTAAAAAGCAAATGGCATTACTATGTAATTAGTGCTCTTTGATGCCCTTAGAAATGAAGCATTAGTTTGACCTCATAGAATTCTCAGCTGGTGACATATTTTATGTGATTAATGATTTACAGAAGGAAAGCTTAAATGTAAATGTTTAAACTTCAGCAAAACGTAAGTCCCCTTGAACTGTTGATAGTTGCTATTAAAATTAAATAAATAAAATAATTCCAAATCTTAATCAAGAACCTGATGGATGTGCAGCCACAATATTATAATCTTTGCTTATATTTTAAACATGTTATCAAATTGGATGAAAAACTAAATGGATTCCCCCCCCCCCAAGAGAAATAATCCAATATCTTGTGTTTTATGTTGTAAACTGCTCTGTGATCTTCAGGTGAAGGGAGGTATAAAAATGTAACAAACAAACAAACAAAGAAACAAACGAAACAAACAAAGGTATTTCCGTTCCTGTGGAAGAAAGATTTGAACAAAGTAGCAGAAATGTGTGGCCATGTGAATGCTTTCCCTCATAGCAGAGAATTAATGAATATCACTATAGTTCGTGAAATTGTAATTTGGTTTATTAATATTGGTTTGAAGAAAAGCTATTTGTTTGCAATCAAGAGACAGCAATCTACCAGAAATAATAAAAAAGCAATTTCTTAAAATGAAAAGGGGAAAGACAATGCGCAGAGGAAAGGCAGTGTAGATTTGCTAAGGATCTTTTTAATTTATGAGTTTTCTATAGATCTGTATTATGCAATAGTAACAGGGATGGTCTAACCAAGAGCTAAAGACTAAGGTTGTGCACATGGTTTAAGCCTACCTTATGAGCAGCAAATCCTATATCCCTTCCAAGTGAAAAGCTCTAAAGCCACTCAGATTAAATCATTTGAGCACCATGGTATATTGCCATAGATTAAGGGATTTAATTTCATGTAGGTTATGCACCGACTTCAGAATTAAAATTCTAATGTCTCCAGTAGCTTGCCAGGCACTGTGACATCTTTTGAATTCATTGCTACAGAATGTTCTGATGTCCACTAGCATAAATGAGTTTTGAAAAAGATTCAGTATTGCAGAGGATTGCTACTTGCTGCATTAGCCAGAAATACATCATTCACATTCAGAGGCAGTATATGTCTTCCGGCCAAGTGCTGCAAACAAACAAAAGGAGGATGAAGGTTGTGTTCTACTTTTGTCAACTGCCTAGCAGCATATGAAGCATTGTTGAAGATGCTAGGCTAAATGGATCATTGACATGATGCATCATGGCAGTTCTTGTTAAAAGAATTTGGCATGAATTCTATCTAAATGGTTTTGAGTCTGTCTATTGTTGTCTTGGTTAGTTGTTCCTTTAACTGGTACTATATTCGTATTGGCTGAAGTACTATCTCTGGTAGTATTGACTGCAAAACTGTACAATACCTATTATTTAAGTTAATCTTGCAGGTGTGCAAATGTTTTCAGGTACACAGCTATTGTCATCCATGCAATGCTTCTCAGAAAGTGGAGTGGGTCTTTTGGGAAAAGTGGAACACAATAAAGGAGAGAGCAAAGTTTGAAGTTGGTAAAGGCAAATATTTTTTCACTATCACCATCCAAGGCAAGGTTGGGTTGAATTATCCACACTGGACTTGTGGTGACGACTGCTTCCCCTTCCACACCACACAGCCACTTGATTTATGAAAAGTGCTGCTTTATCTGGTGTTCACTCGTATGTGGTTTTAAGAGGGGTTAGATATGATTTCTTCCACTCACTCTAATGATCTGTACATACTTTCTGTTAGATGGTTGGTGCTACGTTGAGGGTATCAGAAGATAGGATGTTCAGATGGTAGGATGTTTTCATCTTTCATATAGCTCAGTTGCTAGAGCATGAGACTCTTAATCTCAGGGTCATGGGTCCGAGCCTCACATTGGGCAAAAAGATTCCTGTATTGCAGGGGGTTGAACTAAATTAGTCTTTCGGTCCCTTCCAACTCTACAATTTTATGATTCTATAATTCTAGAAGTGAGCAAGAATCAAAAATTTTGAGAAACACTGCACTCATATTTGATGTTCCTCTTTATTCAGCAGTAGAAGCTGCCGCCGCCACCACATACCAAGCTGATTTGACACCTACATCTGTTATGTGGAAAACCTGCTTATAATCCAGAAGTTGCCTATTAACAAATTCATGTTTCCAGTATTCTGACAAAGTTAGAATAAAACAAACAAACAAAATTCTAACAGGAAAAAATACAACACCCAAATGTGTTCCTTGACCATCCTCACTGCTCATAATATCTTTTAAAAAAAATGGGAATTGCTGCATGAAATTAATTCAATTATCTCAGTTTTGGGAAACAGGCCGCACCCAGGATTATAAAAGCTGGAAATGCTGAAAGGCATAGATAAAGGTTGTGGAGGGGTGAATGTGTTGCATTACTGTAGAAGCATAAGGAGAGTCTTTGTTTGCATTTTATTACGTAGGAGGGTAGGCATTTTGTCTGTTTCTTTATATTTATAAGTGTGTGTAATGCATTTATCCAAAGTCTCAAAACTGAATAGAAAATATAAATGTGTGCAGAAATGTATGTCTTTAGCAATAAATGTCACTTGTTGTATATACCCAAGAATAGAATTCTTCATGATCAGCCACACTTTTTAGAAATCAGTTTATTGGATTTTTCATCCTTTTGTCTTGAGAAGTGATTGAGATTCCCTTGTTAAAAATACATAAATTTAAAAATCCCATCTAAACTATATTAATTATATAGTAGAGAGAGAGAAAAAAAAAATTTAAGCAACAAAGAATTTTAGATTTTAACAAATTATGACCATACAAGCCCATACAATAAATCAGCCATCTGGAAAACATTCCTTATCACCAATGCTCTTTTTCTGGGGGGCAGGGGGTCACAGGAATACGCATACCCCTAAACATTTTGTGAATCTTTGTACTTTTTTCCATTTACTGTATTTATTTTTCCTGATTTGAACTATAAAATGGTGATTTTCTTGAGTCAAAATGAGAGTACCCCTAAACATTTTTTTAGAAAAAGAAAGCACTGCTTATCACTATGTAGAGGAATATTCTATAATATCTAAGTGGAGACCTACAAGCTTTTTATTTTTGCAATTTGTGGTATAATCAAACATAGTTTCCAAACATTGAAAGGCCATATTGTTAATTGTAGCGGGACATTGAATGGAGTTTAAAAATATTCAACAAATGAAAATGACAAGATTTCACAGTGGCTTCAATAAAGGGATAAAAATCAACAAATATTTCAGATAACAATAACAGCAGAATATAAATGTGAAGAAAAGAAGAAACTGATGACCAACCTGAAATTTGGTTTTTGAGAGATGTGTTTGAGATAGTAAGAAGACATTCATAATGAAATAGCTAAATCAGAAGGAATATTAGTTTAAGAAGGTCAGATGAGAAAAAAGAATAAATGTAAAGGTCATTAGGAAAAACCAAGGTAACCCAAGTAGAATGAATAAATAATGCTTGAAAGAAGAGGCATAAATATAAAAATAGAAGAGGCTGAGAACGGAACTGTAAGGAACCCCAACAGAAAGAGTGGAAAGGGAGCCATTAACACCAACAGCTGGTGGAGAGATAGCATAAAATCCATGAAAGTATGTGCCCATGAAAACATGGAAAGTACAAAGAGACAAGAATAATAGATTGGTCAACAGTATCAAAAGCTTTAAAAAGGATCAAAGAGTAAGAAGTGAATAGCTAAATTGTCATGAGATGTAGCTAAAAGATCATTAGCAACATTAAGAACAATTTCAGTTGCATGGTGACAGCAGAAGCCAGATTGGAAGCGATGAATCATGGAAAAAACAAAGAGAAAATGATAAGTTGGGAAAGGAAAGGTGTTTTAGAAGTGATGGGGGATACAGATTATCACTCAAACGTTGCTTGTCATATAAGGGGAGAGATTGCTTTGCCATTGTAACGACCTGACTTTTTATCAACCATGTCTTTACCTAACTTTTTCTGAAAAATATAACAATATAAGCAAAACTAGTACTAGCATAGGAACCAAATTATTTTGAAATATGAGCAGCAATAACCACTGAAAAAGATCCGCAATAAATACACTACATATTAAAACTTCATTTGCGACCTGATAACTAAAAAAGAGGCAAAGGCTTGGTTGAACTTGTGTTGCTTTTAAGATTAAATCCATAAAACACCTGCATAGGGAAACAGCTATTGGTGCAGAACTAACTTCAACATAGAACTAAAACTGCAGCCGCTAGGGCAACCAAACTCCTGTCTGCAGGAAACAGAGTTACCACTATCCAACTTACTTGCTTCCCAGGCCATGCCATGAAGGCAAGTAGGTAGACCCACTCCCTTTCCTGAGACCCCATAGCTCCAGGCAGATGAGACAGGTTGGTCCTACAGGCAGCTCCTGTCCCAATCTACGACCCCATATCTCAGACAGCAAACCTCAGAGCCAGCCCATTACCCTGAAAGGTGCCCTTCCCAAAATATGAGTAGCAATCACCACTGAAAATGATCCACACTAAATAAGCCATATATTAAAACTTGATTTCTGGGGAATGTTTTATTGGAGGCTTTCAGAACAAAACCTACATTGGGGTTTTCAGACTGACCTGGCAAATTTCCAAGTTAAGAAAGGTTTTTTCCAAATGGGCATTGCTGCAGCTTATACTGCTTATTTATAATTCTCCATTTCACAACATTACAATACATATATTCAATCACACAAAACAGAAAAGTGACTTGTCACTTTAATGTTGATAAGAAAAGAAACCATATCTAGAAGGTGGAAAGTTTGTTGGATTTAAGCTGGCTTTTATCCTCATGGGAACGACTCCTAACACATTACTCTTGCACGTAATTATACATGTATGTGTGGCATCTACTTCATTTGGATTTGTGTGAATAGAACGGTGTACACGATTCCAACAAAATGTTCTTTCCCTGTCTAAAGCATTAATTCTGCCATTTCAAATTGTTGCAGGAGTAAGTTTAGCTGTATTGACATCTGTTAGCAGGATTATTGGGGTGGGGTGTGAAGTTTAACAAGACACCTTATTGTCTCCTTTATTACACTGAGTCATTTTCCCTCTGCGCAGGTGTCCATTGATGAGCGTATCAGGCAGTTGCATGAGGCCCACCGAGATTTCGGTCCTACTTCTCAGCACTTCCTTTCCAGTAAGTAATTGCTCTTTGTTGTTGTTGCTAACTTGCTTAAGAAACTATTAAAAGTTTGTTATGTAGCCAGTCTTTACAGAAATGATAGCTAGGATTTCTTGTCTGGCCTTTGATTAGAAACTACCATTGTGGACAATTTAGTAATCCAGCAGTTAAGATTCAGTGTGAACTGAAACTTTGGCTCAGAGGTTCATAAAATTCTGATGCAAAAAAAGCCTCTAAAATTATGACCTGCTACTCATAAACACAAGATAAAGTGGTAAACCTATTTAGTGACTGTTCCACTTCAGACTAGGGTGTCCCTGGATTTTGGGCACCTGGTGCGAATATAATTTCCAAGGTACAGAAATTTAAATGCCAGGGAAATGGGTCTAGCCATCTTGCTGGTATTTTACATATAGACTTTCCCTGCCATGGTTGAGTATTCAACCTGGGAATAAATATACCCCTACCTGCTACTTGAGGTAATATAGTTGAAAGACACAGGTTTACCACACTTATCTGGTGTTTGTTTGTGCAAACAACATTTGCCACCTTCCAACAACTTGGGTTTTTTTAGTATGACATTCGTTCTTTCCAATGTTTGCCTACATTTAAGAAGAACTTTCTGTACAGAAAGACATTGACTCAAATGATTACAGGATCTTGTTCATTAGAATTTGATCTATATACGTACTATTGTTTATTTGTTGCTATAGGAGGGAATAGAAGCTTTTCATTTATCTGGGTGCAGCTGGTGACAACCGATAGGGTGGTGAAGTGAGCATACGCTAAACTGCCAGAGGCAAGCGCCAGATCCTTTCAATTTTGTCTCAAGATTTCTATTAGTTTTCACTGTCTCATAGAATTTACTGTGAGCCATTAAGAATAAATCCTACTCCCATTTACACAGCCTCACCCAAGGTTCCATTTCTTGGGCATAGTTTAAACATGCAGCAGAATGAATTCTGGGTTGGTAACATGGATTGTACTGCTTCAAACTGCCAATGTTGGCTCACACTTTTGAATCTTCCCTTAACAGTAGACTATTAGTACAGGAAGTGGCAGAAAACTTTCCCCAAGAGCTTTATTTTTGTTGGAGCATTCAAAAATTATATAAATTTTAAAATATTATATAGCTATATATATTACCAGCAATCTGAAGTGGAACTGTATAACCACCTCAGTATTCTGCCACCTTGTTGTATGTCTAGAGTGAGACAGTTTTTCAGTGTGGCTTTTATAGGAGAATATTTGCTAAATAGATAATTTGTCTGCACTATGCAATATTTCTGCATAGGTAGCATGCCTATAAAGATTCAAGTGATGTGCAGCAAAGAAAAATAGTTTGTTCTATCAAAGTCAAACAGGAAAGCATTCATCTATTCTGACCCATAAGATAGTTCCAAAATTGTTGTGACTGCAGGTACAGAGTTGGAGTTCCAGTGCAGGATTTCATAAAGCAGGTTGTCTCTGTAGAATCTACAAGAGAGCCAGGGAGATAGTGCTACTTGTAGCTTTCAGACTCTTCCACTCATTAGAAATCTTATATCAAAAATATATGGAATATATACTAAACACAGGGTACCTAATTTTATCCTTGATGTGAGTGGGCAGTGAATACAAAGGGGCAGTTGAATTTTGAAAAACAAACAAACAAACAAAGGAATATGGAACACACAGGCAGCCTCATTTATGAGAATAAGAGGCAGTCCTAGCAGCTACATAAACATCTTTCAACTTTTACTAAGCCATCTGCAGGTGTGGTGATCTATTGAATCCTGCAAAGGTTGATTTTAAGACACTAGTTCCATCAGTCTTCTCTGCATCTTTATGGATATATACATGAACCACCTCTGCAGGATCTGGAACTTGTTTTTATCATTCTATTTGCTGGCTACAAAATCATGCATCTTGTTACACACCACACCAATCTCCATAGCAGTACAGGACTTTCAGGCACATTTTACGCAGGGTCTGTGTTTGCTTTTGGAAAATGAGGCACAACAGAGACAGTGGTGTCTTTATAATATATGGTTTATTTACACATATATATCAACCTGAGTCTAAATTAGAGGGATCCCCAGCATTACACTCCAAGAGGGTCTCTTGCCTCTTCCATAAGCACAGCATTGTATTTAAACAGATACCAGCCATTTCTCTGCCTCTCTCTCCAGCCCAATGCTTACTCACTGTTGCATAACTGCAATTCCTAAACTCTGGGCTTTTTCTCTGGAGTCAAAGGGGCCCCACCTCTTTCCACTCTGTAGTGAGTTCCTTTGATGCACTGTTGTGCTAAACAGCTCCTTACCCCACAGGCTAACACCACCAGGGAAACTAGTCTGGGTTATAAAGCACTAGGTAAAGGTAAAGGTAAAGGTACCCCTGCCCGTAGGGGCCAGTCTTGACAGACTCTGGGGTTGTGCGCCCATCTCACTCAAGAGGCCAGGGGCCAGCGCTGTCCGGAGACACTTCCGGGTCACGTGGCCAGCGTGACAAAGCTGCATCTGGCGAGCCAGAGCCGCACACGGAAACGCCGTTTACCTTCCCGCTGGTAAGCGGTCCCTATTTATCTACTTGCACCCGGAGGTGCTTTCGAACTGCTAGGTTGGCAGGCGCTGGGACCGAGCAGTGGGAGCGCACCCCGCCGCAGGGATTCGAACCGCCGACCTTTCGATCGGCAAGTCCTAGGCGCTGAGGCTTTAACCCACAGCGCCACCTGCGTCTACCTTGACCTAATTAGCACTAACAAAGCACTACCTTGACCTAATTAGCCCTTAACTCATGGTAATTTCAGAGGGTGTAGAAACGGTCTAATGATACAATTTAAGACATACAGGTCTGACATCCCGTTTTAACTCACAAGCTGTAATTCTAACGTTTACAGAATCCAGGCATTTAGCACCCACAAATTAATATATTACAAACTCAACATACAACGTATTTGTTAATGTGTCTACACAAGGAAGTGAAACAATGGTTTCTTGGGACTGCAGCATAAGATTTACTCTCAACTCATTGTGGACAAGGGTTTAAACTCATTGGTGATTGTAGAGAAGGAAAGGGTGGAAATTTGGGGAGGGGGTAAAGCAAGGCCTTGCACAAGTAATTTGGAAGCTACTGTGCTTTTCACAAAGCTGCTTCTTTCAAAATATTTTCTCATGTTCAGTTAGTACAGATGTTTCCAGCTGGTTATTATCATATGCATCTGTCTGCCTGCTTTCAGCTAAGGTATCTTTAATGACAATGGCTACTTTTTAGGATGAAACGTATTCCATTTGCAAGTTGTAGTGCTATTCAGCAAGGCTATTATACTGATGCCCAACTGAGGACAGAGAAAACTGATGCACATACCTGCTTATTAAAGTGTTTTAGTCTTCATAATGTCCTCTCATGACCTCCACTAAGAAGTTGGTAGTGATCAGGTACTCATTTAAAAACTACATTCAAGCAAGGGCACTATGCTACATCCACTAACTGAAATGGTGGGAGGAACAAAAAGCCACAGCAGAAAAGGTACTTCAAAATGGCAACTAATAAAATCCTCTAACTCAGCACTGGAGGTGGGGGGTGGGGAAAGAGATGGTTATCACTGGTACAGCCTTTATGCAGTATGTTTTGAAGTCTTTTGAAAGACTACTTGAAGCAGCATCAAAGCAGCAAGGCACAGATTGAAATGAATCTGTTTGAAAGCCACGTCTTTGGCCTATTGTACTGCGATTATAGGAAAGTAAATAACAAAACCATATTTAAAGGTTTGCATCAGTGGAATACAGCATAGGCACAGGATAATGGTCTCCTGCTGCTTGTTTGATGCATGACTAGGGAAAACCAACGAAAAGATGCTGAGGTTTCATTATCAAAGTAAAATACATTGTGAGCTGATGTGTTGAAATGACTTTACTGCGGCTGCACCAGATCATTAATGAAGTAGGTGGGGCCACCAGGTGTGGCAAGACTTGGGTGTGCAATGCAACATAGTATTATTGAGCAGCTGCATTGTAATTGGCATCAGGAATAAAGCTGGGGTTTCAGGCCAAGAAGAAACATGCCTGTTCTTTAGAAGGTACATCTTTTAAAGTAAGATGTGCTATTAAGAATAAATTGATTTTTCACAAGCATATTTTGGACACATTTCCTATCTGTACTATTTTGTGACACACACATGCAGAGGAGTAGAACTCTTTTTTGAACTGCACATTTTACAGCATGGTAGCTTTTATATGTAAAATGTGACTATTCTTTTGAAGCTCGTTAACGAAAACATTCTATTTGGTTTTACAATAATGTAACTTATTTTATTTTAGTTATTTATAAGTTATTACAATTTTGTCACTTTGAATGCCATTTATGCTTATCTACGGAAGTTAATCCAAGTTTAAAACAGCCTCCTGTCTTTGCTATGGAAAAAGAAATTTGAATGCATCTGTTTACTACCACCCCATGCTTCAGGTAGACTTGTCCACCTTTCAAAGGAAAACAAAACCTGGAAATATCACTTGTGTGATCATGCATCACTCTTTTAAAAGAAACAAATTATTATTATTATAATTATTACCATTATTTATTACTTTCGTATACTGCCCTTCATCCAAAGATCATGGGGCAGTTCACAACATAAAAATACAAGATGAGAACACATAATAAAATAAACACAAACCAATAGCCTTCCTCTCACAAACACATTTAAAAGGTCATAGAATGCTAATCAGCCAAAGGCCTGGTTATAGAAAAGCATTTTTGCTTGGCACCTAAAGATATATAATAAAGGTGAGCCTCCCTAGGGGGAGTATTCTACAAATGGGGAGTCACTGCAGAAAAGGCCCATTCTTATATTGCCACCCTCTGGACCTCTAATGGAAGAGTCATACGAAGAAGGGACTCAGATGATGATTGCAGGGTCTGCATCGGTCTATACGGGGAGAAGCAGTCCTTGACACACACAGCAATTTTTAAGGGACATGAAAGTCCACTGAGGATGGGGAGGGATTGGTCATGGCATTTCAAGGACCAAACATAAAGGTAAAGGTAAAGGTACCCCTGCCCGTACGGGCCAGTCTTGACAGACTCTGGGGTTGTGCGCCCATCTCACTCAAGAGGCCAGGGGCCAGCGCTGTCCGGAGACACTTCCGGGTCACGTGGCCAGCGTGACATCGCTGCTCTGGCGAGCCAGAGCCGCACACGGAAACGCCGTTTACCTTCCCGCTGGTAAGCGGTCCCTATTTATCTACTTGCACCCGGAGGTGCTTTCGAACTGCTAGGTTGGCAGGCGCTGGGACCGAGCAGCGGGAGTGCACCCCGCCGCAGGGATTCGAACCGCCGACCTTTCGATCGGCAAGTCCTAGGCGCTGAGGCTTTAACCCACAGCGCCACCTGCGTCCCTTAGGACCAAACATACCAGCACCTTAAGGAGTTAGTTGGATTTTGCTACAGACTTATAGTACCAGTATCTTTTAATCTCCATTCTGGAGAGAAAATAGTTTGAGCAGACCACACCCACTTCACTCAGATAAAACAATATTACAGTGATGGCAAGAGTCAGTGGCAGATATCCTGAGAACTGAAGCAGAAGGAAGCTCTCAAAATGGAACATAGTTGCTCCCTTTTCCCTGTGCCCTCTGAAAAGCCTTTCCAGGGGGTGTACCTTAACAGCATGGGATAGGCCATATGGGCTACTGGTGAGAAGGTCATGGCCCAAACTTAAGTGGAGGCACCTTGTGCAAGTAGCATTTTACTTGGATAAGGAAACCACCTGATTTTTGTCCATTTCCCTTTTCTACTGCACCCCCCATCCCATGTCATTCAGGTGAGTCCCCTGACACTCTGAAGAAGCATTGCACGGTGCAGGAGAGACAGAGAGAATTGAAGATAATTCCTCAGTTATCTTCCTTCTACTCCTGGTTCACAGAATCCAAGCCACTTCCCAAAGACTTTTAGCAGGCATTGGAAGGGAAGTAGATTCCATTAGAGAATCTTCATCTGAAAGACATGGGTGAAAAGTCTTCATCTGAGATAATGAATATGGATCAGTACAGTAAGGGACACAAATGCAAATATAATTTCTGGGTGTCAGGCATTTGAATGTGAACCTAAATGAGTTGACTGAAAGATGTTCCTTGCTTCTGTGATAAAAAATGAGCCTCTTCCTGAGGAAGGAAGGTCATAACTGAAAGGGCAAGGGCCCAGCACTAAGGTCACAGAAAGACCCTGAGAAAGCAAGAATCATGATAAAAGGAACACAGGGAATCCAAAAGAATTTATTTCTATGGACAAAAGCCTCAGGATAAGCACAACAGCAGGGTTATATGCCTTTTATATATCCATTGGAATAAATGCAACTTTGAAGTTGCCAATACCAAAAGAGGGAGTAAGAAAAAGAACTTTGCCATGGAGCCCAGCTTAGGTAGAGTGGGGAAAAAGCAGCCAGAGGAAAGACTACCAGCATTTCATAATAGTTTATATTGGGCCTTTCAAAAATCACATTGCTTTACAGTGCTGATGTTGAACTACTGTAGTGTGTTAATGAGCCCTTCCTAGTCCACAGGTTCTATTTATAGTTAGCAACACAGTGGTGGCAAATATTGTGATAGTTTTATTGTCTATATTTACATAACATGTCATGAAGTGAGTCAAGGCAATAAAATATGAATATTTAAGTCCAATTTTAAAGTCACATTGTATGTGCAATTAAACCTTATTTCTGCAAGCAACATTCCACGTACCCAGTCATAGTGATACCACACATGTTAACTAATGGAACAGAACAGAATAGTGTGCTATCAGTATCTTGACACCATCAGTAAATAAAACATATACATGTTGGGGATTACTGCTAGATACCACAGTTAAGGAAAATGGGAAATGTATGACAAAGAGTTCCATTACCCAGGAGCAACACAGTCTTTTCCTCTAATAACTAATTTGGGTAGCTGAAAGAAAACAGGGCCATCCAAATGTAAGAGATAAACTTCTGCATACTTCAGAACATAAGAAGAGCTTCCTGGATCAGTCCAACATTCTGTGCCAACCAGATACCTGTGAGAAACTTGCAAGTAGGATCTGATCACAAGAGCAAGATTTTAAAGGTGAACTAGACCTGCTTAAGCCCCTGACAATCTATAGCAAGTATTCTGGAATGAGACCTAGAATTGGAGTGATGCCTTTCCCATCTCTGTCTCTGTATACCACAACAATAGAAGACCTTGGCAGAAGGTTACATTTTGAGATAATACTTCTTATTTCAGCATTTCCCTTGTGCTTGGCATCAATGATAAGTCCAACATTTTCAAAATACCTATGTAATCACTTAGCTTAATTTACCTTGAAATGTCCCAATTTAAATATTTTCAAAGAATAATTATGAACCTGATGAGTAAAAGTATTACTTTGTGGTGCTCATGCAGTTATTTAAGGGCTGCAGTTGTTTGCCTACTTAAGGCTAGAAAGAGAATTTGTGTTGAGTTCTGAAAGTTACAGGCTTTAGCACTTTCTAGATGAAAGCATAAGCAGGTGTTGATAGTGAACTTAATACATGGTCCATTTTCATCCCCCCCAACCAACCCCCATATATTTGCTCTCTATTTTATATTCAAAGAAAGACATATTATTATTATTGCAGTTCACTGGGCATTGTGATCTGCGGCTCTGTGATCTGTGGGTGTGGGGCATAATCTCATGTTCTGTTTTACCATATTGAAGACAGACAAGGTGAGATGTGGGAGATCCATGATAAGATCTCTCAAAGTTTCCTCCCATGCTGTTTCCTCACTTGAAGTACCATATGCATACCACTGCTTTCCCCAAAAGGGTTTGAGCCTTTGGCAGCATTGCAACTGAACCCTTACAAAGGCTTGAGAGGTTTGCAAGTATTCCATGTGTATTTCATGGCCATAGCTGGTTGTTTTGACACCAAAACATTGCTGTCAGGATCATGGTTTGGGCAGTCTTCTAAAACTAAGGATCAAAAGTTATAGCTCTAAGCGTCATGGAATCATAAATAGTAATAGACACAGGAAGAGATTAGGAACATCATCGGTTCAGTACGAAAGTCAATAGAGATGCAGAATAGGAATAGAGCTGCTCTGTTAATTAGGAGAAATGTGTGACAAATAGTACGTCTTAAAAACGTACCAAACAGAGTGTACAGTCTTCCTGATACACTACAATCTTCAAATGAAGTAGGTGTGTGTGTAATATTGCTGTTTGCATAACTGTGACATGCAAGGGAACCAGGCCTAGATTGATTTTACGCTCTGTGGATGACTTTGCAGCAGGCAGTGAACTGTTTTTAATGTTATAGAGACAGATGTTGTCTATGCAGTAGATGTATACTGTAGCTGGTAAAAAAAAGTAACTCTCGTTAGCCATATAGGTTTTTGCAGTCCTTACAAAATTCCATTTGTGTGACTTGAGGTAATAAAGCACAACTTCAAATTTTGAAACCTTTATAGAAGATTTGCCACTCTCTGAAGTCTAGGAAGTACAAACATTTTATTCTCTGTGTATGTGCAAGACAGTCTGCATTATATTTGAAAACAGAATGACAATAATAACAATATTTAGGCACAAACACCAAAGTTCACAGTTGAATGGTACCTTTTCTAAGGATCAGCCAAAGTGAGCTTTTGAATTTTCCAGAACTCTCCATCAGGCAAGATGCTTCACAATGACGGTTGGTGCGACAAGGAAAAACAAATACAAAAATTGGGCTAGATGTTCTGATTCTGAGACTGGTTTGTAGGCTCACTTCCTAGATGGAGGCTGCATGCTGAGTGAGCCCCTCCAAGGCCCTACATATAACTAGTTACACACTTAGGATTCTGTGATAAAGAAGCAAAGGCTGCTTTCCTCATTGTTTCAGAAAATTTGGCTTATAACCCAGATCAGTCATGAAAATGAAACAACCAGGTTCCTCGGCAGGCAGAGGGGAGAAGAGAAACATGGCAGTCTTTATCAGTGGTTAGTTTTGGAATATAAAAGAGTCAATTAAAGGCAAATAATGGAGTATTACCTAGTGGATGGCAGGTGTACAACCCTTAAATTGCAAGATCAATTTCCAGGTGTTAGAAGATTATCTCCCTCTATTTGTAGATTCCACCCACCCTGAACAGCTAGAGTCATAGTTCTTCAGGACACATAATGAGTAAAGGTAGCTCTGTTGATCCATAAGAAGAAAGAAAAATGCCAAAGTCCACAGATGTGTAATACCATTAATAGAACCTACCCAAAGTCGCAGGAATGTGCAAAGCATCCGAGTTCTCCAGAACTCTATAGCAGGCAAGTGCTTCAGAAACAGCTATTGCATTGATTTTAAGATTTTGGAATCAAAATTGGCATTTCTGCTCCCCTCTTGTCTAATCAAACAGATGTGCTGAAAATAGTGTCCCACAGTTAGGAGTTAATGGGTAAATAGGGAAACCATTACTCCATCTGTAGGACTATTCCAAACAAACAAAACCCTAAAATTCAAACAGAATTGCAACTTTAGCTTGTTTTAATTTATCATATGTCATTATGCTAAAATGCAAAAGAATGTAAACTGTTTTGCAGCTTACTCTGTTATCGTGTTATATATTTTTGCCAGTTATGAGGAAATTACAGAGCAGCAATATCATTTTATTCTCAACACTTCTACAAATATTTTATTTCTTTTTTAAAAAATTGACTAAGATGAAGCTTAAGTGAACCATTTTTACTGGCATTGGGAGTCAAATAGGATCTACCATTATTTAGGTAGTTGAAGGAGTTCTCTCCTTACTCTGCATCCAATAACGGGACCAGCATTGTGTGTAATTTGACATCCAGGTAGAAGAAGGACAGGATCTTGTACTATCATGTCATTTGGTAAAAATCAAAATGAAAAGCATACAGGGAAACTGCTATACTTCTACAGAAATGGCTGAGAACAACAGTGGATGAATAGAATTCACTCGTGCACTGCAGTATTCAAGTATCATATACGTATGAAGCTCACTGAATAATCTTGGGCCAGTCTGAGTCTTTCAGCCTAACCTGCCTTGCAGTACTATTGGGTGGATAGAATGGAGGCTGGGAGAATCATGTTGAAATGGAGATGGGGAGAACTTCTTGTTAACTCGCAGCTTTATCTAAAGGTTGTATCTCATTACATTGTTCATGAATTAACTGTTTTCATTTGATAAATTTACCACACCTCCCTGTGCTTACAACACACACAATCACTTAAAACAAACATTTATGAGGAATGTGCAGAGTGTAAACTTAAGGATTCAGTGTAAAGTGCTACCGTCCTGAGCCTGTCATTTGGTGGATGCCTGGCAAGGGTCCAATTTTCATATGCAGTTCCATCACTTGTCAGAACTATCCTAGTCACATCAAGGGAGCCGTTTGCATTTCTTTGTATTCACCATGAATGGAACAATCCTAAGGCACAGGAGTGCCATACATAGCACTACATCTAATTTCAGTAATATACAATTAATCTTAAAATAATATAAATTATTTTAAAATATTAATATATAAATTTTAAAATATTAATATATAAATTATACATAGTTGACCTCTTAGGGTGAAATATATTGTTATGCTTTGTTTTGTTTTTAAAAAGCAATACTTGCATGTTGTAATAATCATGAAACATTTTGGTATTCCTTTTTTTAAGTTGAAAAGAGTAATATGCAACTATTTTAATGAGGCACAGAAGTTTGAAATACATTCCTCTTTCCTAATCAACATTTCAGGTAGTTTCTGGTGTGCCTGATAATACATTCTTTTACATTGCGCAGTACCATAACAGAAAGGCACTTTCGAATATTCTTCTGCAAATAGGAAATTGTATCTATCTTGAGCAAGTAATACACAGGGGGGAGCTCTCTGGCCATATTAAAAACCATTTTCCATACAGTCTCCTTTGATTGACTACTAAAAATGGTCTTACTAGGAATTAAAGATACATGTCTATTACCTAGACTAGCTTTGTAATGGTTGGTAAGCCTCTACTGGTATCCAGAGATAAGAAGCATCTGTTTGCAGTGTTTGGGCTTGTGCCAGAAATGAGATCATGATTCTTAGAGCAGAGTTGAAATAGGTACCACATATGTTAACTCAAATTTATGCAAGGCTGGCATCACCCAGCAGAGCAAAAACTGCACGATGGGCAGCCTCAGCACAATCTGTTGATGGAACATTAAATCCAGTTATGCAGAACGTCACAGAATTGTTTTTTATTTCCAAGGCATTTAGTTCCAGTAAAGATGACTGCTTGCCTTCATTAAAAACAAAAAACAAAAATGCTTGCTACATAAGATTATGTGATAGTAAGTTTTGACTAGATTAATTCACAAATAGGGGAGATAATGCCACTTCAAGAAATGCTATAATTACCTGGCATATATATTTATGTACATGATATATGGATGCACTAGGGATGACCACTTTTCTGCTCTTGAGGAACATGGCAACCTGTAGGTTAAATGCCCTATTCAGTGTATGAAGAATAAAGTTTCTCAGCTAATTCAAATATTCCAAGATACTGTTGCATCTAACATAAAACACTGCTATAGGAAAATACATACATAATGTATCTTACACATGTATTGAGGCATTTTATCTGTTAGTTGTTTCTTGTTTGCTAATGTGTTTTTAAAAGATGTTAAAACCAGAAAATAAAATGGATGAAGATACCCCAAGTTCCACATGTTCTAAGTGGAGAGATTTTTGTGTGTTTTTTGGCTTTAAAAAGAAATCACTTGAAATTTACTCATAGTATTCAGCTGTATTTTGTTTAAAGGGTAATTACAGGTGAATTTCATTAGACTTTGAATGTGATGTGGTGCTTAAAGTGCTGGAATTTGTAGGGACCACAACATTATTTCACAGCCTCTGTCCACATTTGGATTTTTATGTGCTCACACCAGCATCTTCATCATATCTTATTAATAAACTCTGTAATATATGCATTTAACAATGGAAGCAAAAAAGGAACATGAGCTGGTAAGTCTTTCAATTCTCACAAAAAAACCAAGGTATTACTTTGTTTGATGACAATTAATCAACTAAGAGGAAAATGTAGAAGACAAGGCAGCAGGAAGCAAGGGCCGCGGAAGCCCTAAAATTTCTGTCCCAAAAGACAGGCAGCATGCTTCTTCAGTTTCTTTAAGTTTAGTAGTTGAAGAGGTTTTTGCATTTATCTTTGCAGCTGAATGAGTTCAATTTCACTCAGATTAGAGTAGAAATTTCTGAACAGCAGGTTAATCCTTCCTGCCTTCATGGGCAACTGAGCAAACAGACCCATATCAGTGTGGCCAAGTGTAAAATTGTAATTCCAGAGATTAATGTTGTCTTTCCTGTTTGCATTGAACTTGACCTCCATGTCTCTTTTATTTGATTTTATGTTTCGTTTTTGTTTTGTTTTTTGTTAACAGCTTCTGTCCAGGGCCCCTGGGAGAGGGCAATATCGCCAAACAAAGTGCCCTACTACATCAAGTAAGTATCAAACTATTATGATTAAATGTTTGGGGCTGTCAACTAATTATCTTAGCTTGCCTTGAAACAATTGTGAGGATTCTACTCTTTTTGGAGCCTACTGGTTCATACTGGATGTTTCAAGTGTAGCCTCCACTTCCATCGATAGCATAGAAAAAGATTTACATATAACAAAGAATTCTGGGGATTCATTGGGGTTAAAAGACAGTATAATCACCAATATACATTTGAAATGCAATTTTAAAAAGTTCAAGAAGTTCAAGTTCAAGAATTCAAGAAGAATGATAATGTGTATTGGTCCTTTCTTTGACTGTATATGTCTGTTCAGCTACCATTGCTTTAAACATCTTGCACCTTATTTTGCTGCTTGATAATAAGAAAGAAAATCAGTATTAAAAGATACTGCTCCTAAAATCTACCCTAGACTGAATTTTGCAAGGGGGTGGAGTTTGGGGTGAAATCAAAATACCCTCGGCCCCAAAGAGGCAGATTCCAGCTCTTTCAAAAATTATTTACACGTTGGCATAGCTAACTGGTAGTACTTTCAGTTAGAGATCAGAGCATGCAAAGCAGCCTCTTTTTCTGTTCAAAATTAAACATTTCAGGTGATAGTTGAACAGATCATAAGAGTGTTGGCTTCAGTGTGATATGCATTATATAGTTCTCTCACTGGTTGGACAACTCATCCATGAAAAGAGTACCAGAGAATGGGACAATTTCCTGTGACACACATTTAATTTTTATAGTCTATTCAACTATCACTTTTACAAGCTTTTTGATTTGTGTAGAAAGATCACTTTTTAATCTACCTATTTATTGCATTTGGGATCTCACAAAAAGGACTTCTCTGTAGTTTTTACTTTGTTGCCAACATGGGTAGAAAGAGCTTAATAATGCAGTCACCCTACTTTTTATAATTTATCTCATCTTAATATTAGAATTCAATATATTGACGTGTTAAATGTGTACAATTAAGTATTTTTTAATTTGCAGATTTTTCAGTGCAAATCATTTTTATCATGTGCAGCAGCATTTTGCATTAATCTTTTCTTGTGCCCACACATCTTGCATAACTCAAGACCATTAGCTGTTGTTTGAAAATACGGGAAATTTACATCTTAAGTTGTTGTCCAGTCTTTATATTGCTCCTGCTCTATGTCTGATTTCATAATAGAAATTATTTCTTTGCTATTGGTCTTTAAATTCTCAAAGGAGTTACCGTACATTTCTTGCCTGTTCAGAAAGCAAACATATCTGAACGTTTTCTGAATTTGGACATGATTTTCTGCTCCAAAGCAACATAAATTGTTGATACTGAACATAAGAGCATATGTTGAGAGATGTCTTTCTTGCATATTTGATTGTTCATGTGTGCTTTTCTCATTTTCTTCTTGATGCTTGGAATTTTGGGGTTTTTTTTTACCCAACTCATCAGTTCTACATTTTCAGTGACAGATCACTTTATGAGTTCATAAAACTGAAAATAGTTGCTTCAAAAGCGTAAACAACATCCTCTTTGGTGTCTCAATGCTAGGCAACATCAAGCCACTTGGTTTTGACAGTTACAGCATCATATTTATCTAGTTGATTAATTAACAGCATCCAACAGTCATTAAAGTTTCTGCATTGTGGTTAAACTATTGCAATTTGCAGGAGGAAGAAAATAGAAACACAACACTAGCTGGGATTAAAGAGGCCACAACTTTATTAAAGGAATGTGGCGTGTCTATTAAGTCCAGCCAAGGGATTGATTATAACTCTTTCTGTTGCAAGCCCTGAGGAGATTGGCCTAGGCAGTCAAGCAAGCTAACCACCTGGCACAACTTTACTCTCCATCCACTCCCTTGTGGGGAGAAGTAGATTTACCACTGGTGCCTCCACAACCCCTGATGGTTGTACCATGCCTTTATTACCAAACATCCCTACTTGTGGGCACTCAGCCTTGAGTGCAGTTTAATTGTGGCTTTTCCATAGGAGCAGATCAGCTGTTGTATGCCATAGTGATGCCTACTTGTCATGTTCCTTTTAACAAATACCACACCATTTGTGAAGCATTATCTGCTTAGGATGGTGTTTAGGAGTTCTTACTAGAATCTCCAAAAAAATACCTTAAACAGAGAGTGCTTCCGTTAACATGTTACTATGTTGTCTGCATTGGTATCTTAGGGATTATTGCTGCCAGCTTCAATAAGGTGAGGCAGAAAACAAATAGAAATGTAGGCTTAACCCATTCACTTTCGTCATTTCCCAACCTTGTTAGTAAGCATATGACACTTTCTGTTTGGATCTGAAATGTATTATTTTTTTTCTTACCATAGTGTGAATTCATATTTCTGCCATCTCTGTGGTTAACAAACAAGTTAGGTATGGACCAATCAGTCTATTTGTCAGTTTATTTGTTTGGTCCATGTCACTGGCACATGTGTTAAATCATCAATCTGTTCTTCCCTGTTTATGCTTTAAGCTGTGAATTAAAAAAATTAATCCACTCAGAAATTATAATTTCATTAGATATCAAAGTAAATATCTTCTAAACATATATCTTTAAATATAACAGGTTTAAATGCATTTCAATACCTATCTAAGCCAAGAACTGAATTGTAACATTCAGAGAATAACAACAGCCATTATATCACTAAGTTCCCATCTGCTTATTAGTCCAGGAGGTGCAGATCAAGTCTGAAAGCCAACCTAAGGTTCCCCAAAGTACAAAAAGTACTTAGGAAAAATGCTCTAAAGGGGAAAGCCCCCAACCACCTCCATTAAAATTCAGTGGCACACAATATTGATAGATTTAGTGGGAAATAACCAACAACCAGGTTTGGGAGGGAATGGAATCAGGTAACTGGCAAGGGAAGTAGAAAGACATAGAGACATAGAGCTAAATAAGGTACAAGGAGAACCAACTTATTGTCTGGACAGAAGAGGAGGAATGGGACTATAGCAGGCATAGGCAAACTCCGGTCCTCCAGATGTTTGGGACTACAATTCCCATCATCCCTAGCTAACAGGACCAGTGGTCAGGGATGATGGGAATTGTGGTCCCAAACATCTGGAGGGCTGGAGTTTGCCTATGCCTCGACTATAGGATCCCTCCATAAATTCTTCTGAGAAGCCAGATTCAACAGGCCTCTTCCTTAACTGTCCTCTATCAGCAGCTGTTCTGTAATGCTATAGAAGTGAGAGAGATGGGGATACATAATTTCATGTTAAGAAACAACCATCTTTTAGTAGCCATTCCATCAGGTTTTTGTGCAGGGAGAGACATGACTGCAGGGCCCCTCCATTGGCTATGACATTTCCCCCCGTTCCTACTTTTCTAAGCCTACCCCATCCCTCAATATATTGCAATAATATGCTCAGATATATATGGAAGCCAGCCCCAAACCTAAACCCTTTGTTGTTATATAGCTTAGCAGGCAAATGTATAGGTTGAAAAGAAGAAAGACATCCTTATTTCCTTCACCCTTCCATAAAATGCACCACATGGCAAAAAGCCTGAAAAGAACATCAAGGGTCCTACCCCAGGCTGGTAGGATCTCTGAACAAGAGGACTTTTACTGAGTGCTGTTATATCACTTGCTGCCTCTGAAAAATAAAAATGCCAACATCATACAACCTGTTAAAATGGTTTCTTCCGCTCTTGCCATGTGGTAGTATATTGCCTACAAAATTCTTATGACAATTGCAGGATTATCATCTTTTTCAGCTGTTGCAATCTGCAAGGACTGTGTTCAACTTTTATGAAGCTATTCCCATATGGATTGGCCAAATAAATCAAGCAGATTCCCTTTGCTTCTTTTCCTAATGATTTTTTTTTAAAAAAAAAAATGCTTGCTTTACATTATAAAAGTTGCATTTGATTACAATGTCTGCTTGGACACCCAGGAAATGCCTGCCTGGTAAATAAGGTAAATAATGAACTACAGGACATAGTATCAAGAGAAACTAAACAATATATCATAGGTGTTTAGCTATACATACTGTACAGAAAAAAATGCCAACTATTATTTTTTTCCTATCAGATCTTCCTTTGCTTTGCTTTCCTTGCAGCTCCCCAATCTAGTCTTTATGTCACCTTCAACATCTTATACTTCCTAGATCACATATTATCTTTAGTGCATAATTTACAAATAATCCCATTTCCCCCTAAGGCTAATACACTACATAGGCTTGCATCAGTTCAAAGTCCTGTGGAAAGAAGCATATACGGTAAGCAGAGTAGGCTTCTGACACTCTTTTATTTTAGCCAAGCCTTAATTTGTGCATCTGTACATAGAATAGTTGATAGTGTCCCTGAACCAGTGTAGAGTACATTTCCTTCACCACTAAATAATTATAGAGGCTTCACACTTCAGGGATTAAGAGTAAGCGTTTCCAGGTGTGAGCGCCATGCTTCTGGATAGGGCTGTGGCCTGACAACTTATTTTCCGTACATTTACTGTTTAGTACCACATGTGCACACTCCTGCAACTATTCAAGCATCCCTAAAAGCAGGAGGCATTTTCAGTTTTTTTAAAATATACTTATTCAGAGCCATGCATCAACTCCTCGGCTCACCCTTCTCTGCAGCACTTCTTGTTGTTCAGGCTCCCAGAGAGTGGAGAAATCAGAGACAGCTCTGGATTTCTTTGGCCACCCCTTCCATCTCTGTGCCTTGCAGCTGGGCTCCTGGGTCACTTCCAGTTTCCTGTAGCCTATCAATGGTATGGCCCTCATCTCGCATGGCCATTCTCTCCTCTCTATGGAGGCATCTCAGCCACTCTGCTCCATTTGATTCAACTGCTGGCGCTGGCATCCACTTTTTTGGTGCTTCCCTCTCTTAAGCTGCTCAAGGAGTGTTGCTGTTCTTCCCACCATTTCAACTTAGGAACATCTCGCTCACAGGCCCTCCTCCAGGAAACACGAATCCCACTGTTGACACCAGCGTTGCACGCCACCCCAATCTCTGATTGGTGCAACATTCCGGGGGTTCCAGGTGCTTAATCAAGCTCCATGTTTCCTTTTGGAAATGAGGCACAATGGAAACTGGTGTTTTTAGGATATGTGGTTTATGTACACATAGCTCAGTTGGTTATAGTGTGGTGCTGAAAACACCATGGTTGCAGGTTTGATCCTCATAAGAGACACCTGCATATTCCTGCATTGCAGGGGGTTGGACTAGATGATCCTCAGCATGTCTTCCAATTCTATGGTTCTGTTTACAACCTGAGCCTACGATGGAGGGGTTCAGAGCATCAACACCCCAAAAGGAACTTGTTTCTCCCGAAATCACAGCTTTATTTTCAAACAGAAATCAAACACCATACTCTGCCTGCTGCTTTGCTTCTTGGTCACGTAATTCCAAACTCTCTACTCTGGCTTTAATCTATTGAGGGAGAGGGTCCCGCCCATTTGCTGCCTCACACGAAGTCCCTTTGATCCTTTGTTCTGTTTATAGCCCATCACCTAGGCAATCACATCAACACAGAAGGCTAGCCTGGCTTAATTAGCTTTTAACACTTGTAATATCCAAGGATTAGACATTTCTAGCACACTTTCTAACACCCCAAGCCTTAATTAAATTTACTTGCTGAATCTGAGGATTATAGTGGTCTGGCACCCTACAAACGCATAACACATACATAGGCAAACTCGGCCCTCCCGATGTTTTGAGACTACAGTTTCTGTCATCCCTGACCACTGGTCCTGTTAGCTAGGGACGATGGGAATTGTAGTCCCAAAACATCTGGAGGGCCGAGTTTGCCTATGCCTGGCATAACACTATATTGATTGCACTTTACCAGTCAAACCTTTCACAACGCACCTCGAGTAGCACTGTGATGCCATGTTTGCAATATTTAAGTAGGGAAGCTACATTTCCCACTGAAGGCAGAATAACCAACCATGAGCCATCTGTTGATGTTTCTGTTAAATGTGTGCCATTTGATAGTTTCCTGTTGCTTAAGACTGAAACTTAATTTAAAAATCCTTATCTATTTATCTAGTAGTACAAACAGGCAGAGGCGGAGCTAGTTGCTCCAGCACCCGGAGCAGTGCACATGCTGTGCACCCGGGGTAGGGCTAGCTGCCTGCGGGGGCAGGCAAGCACCCCAGGGGGGCACCACCCATAGCAAGCGGCCCAGGGGGCGGCGCAGCGATGTCACCTCCCCGAATGACACCTGGGGCAGACCACACCCACCGCACCCCTCTTCCTCCGCCAGTGGAAACAGGTCCCAGGACTGAGCTCTTCCTCAAATGAAGCCTTGCAACCTATGCTCCTTGACATGGTATCACAAGTTTCTCTCTTTGTACTGATCTCTGACTTCATCCTTCTTCAATTATATCTAAGTCAGTAACAATACTTGCCTTTGGCTCTTCATGCTGTGCATGTTCTTCCAACTGGACATGGCGGGGAGGAGGGAGAATCTGCACAGAAACCGTGCAGTATGAAATTATTTTCCTTTCCAGTACTTTTCTCTAAATTATTTCCCTCATAACCTTTTTTGTTGTTGTTCGTATTCAAATTATAGCAGTTGAGTGACTTTGGCCTCCTGGGGGAAATAACACCAGATGGATCTTCATGAGCATGGCTGTGTCTCTTTGATAGGGATCCATATGTAACTTTCCATACAAATTAAGCCTTGTGATGATAACATTGTAAAAAAAAAAGTAAACACAAATTCCCACTAACTCTGCTAACCTCATAGATTTCCAATCGTGTTCTCTAGCTTTCTGTTGAGCACCAACAACTTTGCATATAACCATTTGTTTTTATTTTGGCATTCTCTCTTTCTATTCTACCTCTATTTTATTGTCTTTTATTGACAAAGCATGTTTACAACAACATCTTAATTAATTTTCAGTATGCTTCCCAGAGGTGAAAAAGGTACTCAAGTTTGCCACTCACATCCATAGCATGCACTTGAAGCACATTTAAATCACATGGCTATAGTATCTTGTTACCTGTATTTTGTTAAAGGTGCTAGGAATTGTAGCTCTGTAGTATGTAAACTACAGTTACCAAGATTCTTTGGGGAAAGCTGTATGCTTTAAATGTGCTTTAAACATATGTTGTGGATGGGCCATAGAAGACTGTTTTGTAGAATTTCATATTTAGAAATCAGCAGTAATGAGCAACCTTTTGAAAGCTCCCCTCAGATTGCCCAAATCCACCTCCTCCCCTCCTAAAACCTGGAATAATTCAGTTAATTTTTCTGTGCCAATCCAAGTGCTCTGAAAAATTACACACACACACACACACACACACACACACACACTACTGTTTTAGAAAGCTGGAGCCTCTTTTCTTCCAGGTGTATTGTTCTATTAGTTTGTATGGGATTGGGAAGATAAGGAGGCACTTATGAAAAAAATACCCATATCAAGTCAAAGTCTCAACAACTTCATCTGAAGCATGTTTCCAAGCATATTGTACATGTTGAAAAATCTAGTCTTATGAGCAACAGCTCTATTACATTAGTGTGAGGTCCTGAGCATACTATATACCTTTTGAACATTAACTACACTGAAAACTGTGCTTGAAAAATGAGAGAAGCAGCTATTTTTAAAACCTTGTCTTGTAAACCCCTTGCCCTTAAACATTTCTTTCCAAAGATTTCTTATTTCAATTACATTCAGAAGTGGACTTTGCATGATTTTCCAGAAAAGCAAAAAAACCTGATTAATCATAGACATTGCAGTTAGCTAACCTGTATATTTGAAGCATATTGAATACTGAAGTTCTAAAGTTATTTATTATAAGACAGACTACAGCAGGGGTCGGCAACCTAAGGCCCATGGGCCACAAGCAGCCCATGGGGATTGTTTAACCAGCTTACGAGCCACCCCCAACCGAGCCACCCACTCGGTGAGTCCCCACGCGCTACGCTAAACCGGGGCAGCGTGGCGCGGGGACTTGCTTCCGTGGCACCAGAAATTGAGTCTGCGCAGATGCCGGAAATCACATCTGCACAGACACTGGAAATCTCTCTCTCTCACACACACACACACACCACACACACACACACACAAAACCCACAGAGGGATCTTTGCTGGAGTGAACCGGCCCAGGCGAGGTAAACCTTGCTGACCCCTGGACTGCAGCAACATGTTGCAGCATATCCCTAGACTCTTTTTCTTTCCCTATTGGGCAACATATTACTAAAGGACTCAGACTGGGACTACCTGTCAGCTCTGACCCTGAATATTTTACTGTTATATAGCTTAGAGAGCAAGGGCACCAACTTGGGCCCCAGGTTATAGGTGCCCAGCGTGTATGACATCACATGCCCTGCAGCCTCAGAACCTGACTTTCTGTGGCACCAGAAGTCAGGTTCCAAGGTCTCATAGGGCCTCGCTAGGTGTTGCGTTGGGAGCCCCCCAATTTTTGTTGTGGGGGCTCAGGCCCCCAGGGCTCTCTAGAGATGGAGTATAGTATAAGCTTCAGGATACATAGCAGGGAAGTCTCAGTCTCTCCCTGTTGATTTTCTCCCTACTGACATTTTCAATATGAATACTCTACCATAGACTTAACTGATAGTCTTGTCTAATCTACCTGCCTTTCAGTTCCTTGAGACACACACTCCCATGGTGGAATGAAAACTGCCCATAGTTATCAATGCAGAATTAAAGGACTATAGTGTAGCTGTGAATGGATAGCAGCATGCCCTCCTACACTAAGCAAATGGTGGCTATAAAGATACAAATTCATTTATTTGCCATTTAGTATGCAGAAGTTTCTTCTCCAGATATTGAGCTTTTAATTTACAAACTTATATAGTTCTGCATGCTTTGGGGCTCCCTGAGTATGAAGAAAACAGTACCTATTTTTTAAATATTTGTTTTGTTTCCAAAATGATATTCCAATTCTAAACAATTAGGAGTTTAAATTATTAATATTCATTAAAATGAAATTTGCTAGCTTAAGTTAACTGCTGTCTCAGATAGGCAATGATATGTCAGAATTTGTAGGCAGGAAAAATGGTAGAAATGGTTTTTTAATAATTATAAAATCAATTGAACAATTTAAGATCTGCCTTGAACTCTACGGCGAAATAGAGCAGCAATTGGGCAGACTATTAGTTTCTAGAGATGTGGAAGTGATCTTGTCCTTCTAATTGTGTGAGATAAATATTCTTCTACCAGTAAAGACCAGCTAGTTTCTCAAGGGTTTTCTAGCCTTTAAAATCTACCTGTTAAGGCTTGAACGAAGTCCTCAGCAACTCAACACTGTGCTTCTAAACTGTGGTATGCACCATTGTCATGCTTGTGTTATTGGCATCTGTTGGGTCATGTCTTTTAGACAAACATTTAGACAAACATTATTTCTTTTCAAGTGTCCACATCCTTTCTGAAAATAAATAAAGCTCTGGTCCCTCCATTTATGCTACTGATGAATACACTACACATTGATCTGACCAGCTTCAGCATTTCAAATACTTTGTTAACTTGCTTGGCAAATTTCAATTTAGTATTTATTGTGCTTACAAAAAACTATGCTATAAAACTATACAAAACCCCATAGTCCAGCTTTTTCAGTGTGGTATTCTGAGGCAGGCCTTTCTTCATGAGATGCAACAAGTGGCCTGTTTTTGCGATGCCTGTGTTGTTGTTTTATAGAGGTTATCAGTTTGGTGAGAAATCACTGTCTAAGTTCAGAAGAGTAAAAGGCAAAGCTGTTGAAGCAGTTGGTATCCCCTAGCCATGCAGTACCCGATTCTTGCAGAGCTCTCTTGAAATATTGATCGATTTAGGTCTATGGAGGAAGAGCTGCCACTTTGAAGACAAAACAAACAGGCGTGATGTTTTTGACAAAGCGTGTTCTCCTTCATGGAGAGCACGTGTTGCGGTGGGGGCCGCCAGGACACTCCAAAGTTGGGGGCGGGCTAACTGATCGTTGGCCACTGATGCGATTGGGGCTTCCCTTGTTGGGAAGAAGTTAATGTTGCCATTTATTGACTGACAGCCAGAAATACTAAAACTCCTTGCATGAGGCTAGGGCTTCCTCTTTTTGCCCGTGCATCGGATTGGAAACATCAAGGATCAAGGATGGGAAACATGCTACCCATAGTGCTGCATCAGAATCTTGGACTTGCATGAAGTCTAAGGGGGTTGGGAGGCAAAAGTAAAGGCAGGTTGTACAATAGTAGTGGCCATGGCATGGGAGCAAGAAAGGATGGGCACAGAATGGGAAAGTGGTCGTTTAAAACAATAGCAGAAGTTTGAGTATAGCAGGGTTGGAGGGAACTGACATGAGCTTTTTGGTGTTAGTTTCTCTGTTTGTACCTATCTCTGCTGTTTCTTCTTGTTAAAACTATGGTAGTCTGTTTTTAAAAACAATCTCTCAGTGTCCATCCGTGCATTACTTAAACCTCTGCTTTTGTTTTAAATCTTAATTTTCCTCTCAGTTTTTCTTCATTACTGCTTTATTCAAACTCCTCCTGTTGTTGAAAACTACCATTTCCAACTCAGTTTCCTCCATCCTTTCTTTACTCAAACTTCTGTCATTGTTTTAAACTACCACTTTCTGCCTCTCATTTTTCCTCCTTTCCTCTATTATTTCTCATATGGTTTGTTTGGGACACCCACATATATTTTTATCTAATTTTATTCCAGGGGACAGTTTGTCTTAACCTCCTAGCCCCTTTTAGCAGAATCTTGAATTGGTGGAGATTTATTTCATGGACTAATAACTGATATTTAACATGTGGCAGTGCATTCGTTTAAGTCAGCATAGCTCATTAGCTGCAGTCTTAATTTTACAGATTTATACTAAGTATTTGGTCCCTTGATTTCTGCTCCAGTGTGCTGTTCAAGGCCAAGGCCATTGATACTTATGGAATTATCCACAATATGATTTGACCTTGCTTTTTTACTGTCCAGTAGGTATAGTATATCTCCCGAGCAATTGACCTTATTTAATGGTAAAAAGGATAAAATACATTTCAAGCGTAGTAATCACTTTGACAAATGTATAGTGATGGAAACTGACAACAACCATAAAAATGTTAAGTAACTTTAAGCACTGTAGACTAAAATGATAATGCACTAATTCTTTTGCACTGTTGGCATTTACTGTAAGCAGTGTTAAGTTACTACTCTTGCATATATTTGTATGCTACGTGACTTCCATTTCACATTTGCTCAATTTACTAATAAGCTGGTAAACATGAATCTAAGGCTCAATCTAGCTTGTAAAAATTGGGTTATATTAATTCTGCTTCATGCACCATTATTTAGAAATTACAGTCAGTCTAAGTGCAAGATTGCAGAAGGGGAAACAAATGAAAAATATTCAGTGTAATTAAACCAAAGGAATGAACATTAATTTTAACCTAATTATATCCAGCTATTTATCATTTGTTTTCCTTTGGCTTGTGTGAAATATCACAGAACAGTAAAAGTATTCCATCATGTAATGAATTTATGAAGTACCGAAACATAATACAATCTTAATGTTTCCAAACATATCAGGGGTACCTAATATCACACAGTTTGCACACACATTTCAGTGAAAATTGTTTATGCAATTCATTTAACTACAGTTTGTTTCAGTGTAGTGTTATTGCTGGTGCTATATGTAGTTGTATGCCACCCCAGCCTCCAAGCAGTGTGAGATTCCAGGGGTTCCAGGTGCTCACCCAGGGTTCGGGGATCCTATTGGAAATGTGACACAGCTGAGTGGTGTCCTTATGACATATTGTTTATTTGCACCTATATACAACCTGAGCCTACAGTGGAGAAGTTCACAGCATCAGCACCCCAAAAGGGTCTTGTTTCTCCCATAGCCACAGCCTTGGTTTCAAACAGAAATCAAACATCATTCTCTCTCACTCTCTCTCTGATTTTCCAGACTCAACCTTTCCCCCCTAGGTCACACCGCAGTGAACACTCAGTTCTGCCTTGTCTTCTAACTAGCTCAGAGCTGAGGAGGGGCCACACTCATTTGCTGACTGGCATTGAGCCCTCTCACCCTGGCTTTCTTAATGACCCATAACCTTTCCTTTCTTTTCTTAATGGTTCATCTCCCAGGCAATTACCTCACCAGGAAACTGGCCTGACTTATATTTTAACTCATGCTGAATCCAGGAGTTCAGTCTGACACCCAGTTTAACATTCAAAGCCTTGATTAAATTATAACACTTGCTAGGTCCAGAGATTATAGTGGTCTGGCACCCACAAACTCATAACATTATGTTCATTTGACTAATTAAATATTTTAAAATACAATATAATCAAAATGGAAAACAATACCATGATTCAAATGTCCTTATTTCAGTATAAGTAAACTGACATATATAAAATGTTGCTTTGTTTTATACAATTCATGCCAAATTGTTACTTAAAATATAGTATAAAAACTTATAGTATAATTTTCAGTAGCTATTCATAGATGTATAAGGAAATGCCCATAAAATTAAACAATTTTCAAAGAAGGGAAGAAAAATACAACAATGGGAAGGAGAGGAAGGTGGGTTGTGGTGTCTCAGACAGACATTATAGAAGAAGTCAGTGTAGGCTACAGTTACATCTGTTGGGCACTATACTGACAACTATAGAGCATAAGTCTCAAAAAAAGTTATTAGGTGCACAGTTAAATCATACAGTGGAATCCATTCTTGAGTCAATGGTTATATTTGAACAATAGGGGTTTGTATTTGAATCTTATACTTTGATTCCTTCATCTTGAAATCATTAGAAAAACTGGAGTGAAGAGTAGTCAGGAAGAGCTATCTCTATTTTTCTATATTTAAATCTCAGTTATAAAGTTAGTTATCAAAATACGTATTTCAAACAGCATGTGGAAGGAAGGATCTGGAAAGAAGGAAAGTCCCTTTGGTTTAAAGACTGTTTTGATTTACAGCAACAATCCCCACATTATTCTTAAAGGTTGATATTCATGCCAGTATGGTTCCAAAGCTTTGCTCATCACTTGCCAGAAAGATTACAGGAACCAGTTGTATGTGTTTTTAAATGGGGATTTACCTTTATAATTTTATTCAATTGCTATACGATCATATGAAATCAGGTGGAAAGACCTTGCACCAGTGGAGCTCCTGCTATACAAAGATTCCTCTGTGCAGTGTGTATATATAGTGCATTAAAGTAATCTGTCTTGGAAGCAGTGGTAGAGGAAGCTGCTTGGGCGCCTGGGGCGGCACGCCCAGGAACCGGGCAAGCTGCCCATAGGGACAGGGGGCTCCAGAGTCTGCCTGCCTCCTCCCACACAGCCGCTTTACAGCTCAAGCGGAGGCAGCGGGCAGACCAATTGGGCAGAGCGGAGCCTGCAGGAGAGGTGCATGGCTCGGGCGCACTGCAGACCCTGTGGTGAGTGCCGCCCGGCATTTTGTCACCCCTCAGTGGTGACACCCAGGGTGGGCTGCACCTACCACACCCCCTTCCTCTGCCCCTGCTTGGAAGTTACCACAACATAGATAACTGAGTCTAGGCCACCTCTGTTCAGGTAGGGTTGCAGCTTGTGTATCACTCTATGCAGGTAAACAGCATTCTGTGTCACGGGAGCAACTTGCACTTCCAGTAAACAACTTTTGCTTCCATATTATTATACCTGAGGGCTTACTGGCTATAAATGGAATGAACAAGGAATTTTAAACCAGTGAGACAGAGATTATCCAGCTAGCAGTAATCAATTTACTTACTAGATAAGGAGTTGATTTTATGAGGCTTATTACAATCTTATAAACAATGTGAAGCTTTGGTAATAATCCGTATGCCACATATTTGTACTGATTTAAAATACTCATCAGATACACATTATATTGGTAAAATTGAATTAGATGTTTAAAAGTGTTATGAAAAGTACTTTTGTCTAAGTTTCTTTGAGTAAACGAAGTGTTTTTAGGTTTTGTGGGAAGAATGTTATGATAATAAGAATTTGTCTCTGGTGATTATGGACTGCATTCAGAGTGGTGCAATGCAGTTGAAACTCTGTAGATCAGTATCAACTTGCAAACATAGAACCTAGGTGGGCAGAAGAATCAATCTATATATTCCTGAGTAATTTACAGTAGATTAGCAAGGACTCCAGTTGTTTAACAGTAGTATAAAGGAACCTTTTAACAATTCTGAATTAGGCTGCTGAGATCTTGGGAGGGAAACCAGGAGCGTGTTTCTGGACTATGAGCTCATTTCTAATACTGATTCCTGGACTGTTCAGGTGTTCACAGTTACCCTGCTTCTTCATCTTGAGTGTATGTTGCAACCACCCAGCCACTATTTTGCACTTGGCTCTGGTTGGCTGATCTCTAGAACCCTGAGATCAGCTAGCCAGAGCCAGATGCAAAATAGTGGGGGGAAATACCATAGATCCAATATTTCAGACACCCCAACCAGCTACAAAGAGCTGTGCCCAGTGAACCGACACAGAAGCATGTGTGCTGTGTACCCACAGAAGTTTCTACAGACTTCAGATCTGTGTTGCTGTTACATAAAAATGTGCATTCAGATACAATATCCCATCTTCTCTTAGTATACTGGTGCATGAAACTGAAGGAAAAGGAAAGTACAGTTGGCATTGTGCCAAAATCTTTTTACAAAGGTCAACATAAGGAAGTTAGGGCTGATTTGAAGCAAATACTTCAGGTGCTCTGCAAGTTGGCTGAGTCAGACCAGACTAATCAATCCAAATGGGATTCTGTTCTCACTAATGGAAGTGGGCACACAATTTTCTCTTGATTATCTTTGCAACTTTTTGAAGTCCTCCCCAAATCTGCTCCACAGGTTTCTGGGATCCTCTGGTACAGCACAAGTTAGTGCAGGGTGCAGCAAGGGAGAGGGGGAATTGGCAAAAAACAGCTCTCCACCCCTCATTTATGGAAGCCTCCGCAGTATTTAATTGACAAATGTGGTGGCATGACAGGTTGCAGAACTGACAAATAATGCCCCCTGTTATGTACTGAAGTTCTCACCCTGGGCCAGCAGGGGGATACTGTAGATAGTTATGCAAATGAAGAATCGAAAAGTGACGTTCAGTGATTGGATAGTTTTGTATGCAAATGAAGGATCGAAAAATGACGTTCAGTGATTGGATAGTTTTAGAATGTTGAAACAGTTACAATTGTTCTGTAGCTCTACATAAGCAGGTTGACTGAGCTCCTCAGCTTAGTTCTGTTCCAGCTTACAAAATAAAGAGCTGCTTTGGAGAAATCGCTGTGTCGTCTGCTATGTCAACCCACAACATAACACCTCCCATTCCATTTTCAGGTGCCTGTACTGGATCACAGCTCCTTTAAAAATGGGAAGGTACCTTCTGTTCACAGAAGTCCTTCTTTCAGTCATAAAAAAGATATGCTGAATTAAAAGAAGTGACATTGGAGTTCTATGATAAATAAGCACTAGTGACATCTGAGCAAGTTAGAGCAAATATGTGTATTGCTTAGCATTTCACAGGGCTCTGTAGTTTAAGACAAATGTCTAAAAAAAAGAAAAAAATATCACAACAAACCCACCTTATTGTGGTTTCAGGCAAAATAAAATTAGAATTGGGAATGGGAATGGAAAGTGGATATCAACATTCTCCTTAGCTGGAGTTTCCATCCTAGACCTAGGTAACAATTTGGACATCAGTATTGTTGACTGACCTAGAAAGTTTACTCAGGTGTAGCTGCAGTAGTGGGGACGCAGGTGGCGCTGTGGGTTAAAGCCTCAGCGCCTAGGACTTGCCGATCGAAAGGTCGGCGGTTCGAATCCCTGCGGCGGGGTGCGCTCCTGCTGCTCGGTCCCAGCGCCTGCCAACCTAGCAGTTCAAAAGCACCTCCGGGTGCAAGTAGATAAATAGGGACCGCTTACCAGCGGGAAGGTAAACGGCGTTTCCGTGTGCGGCTCTGGCTTGCCAGAGCAGCGATGTCACGCTGGCCACGTGACCCGGAAGTGTCTCCGGACAGCGCTGGCCCCTGGCCTCTTGAGTGAGATGGGCGCACAACCCCAGAGTCTGTCAAGACTGGCCCGTATGGGCAGGGGTACCTTTACCTTTACCTTTACTTAGCTGCAGTAGTAGCAGCTGATCAGCTTCATCAGTGGTCTTTATAACATGAATGCTTATAAGTTTAAACATAATTCATGAAGAGGAGGAGAGCTCCTTTTATACATCACCAGATATAGGACTGAAGCCATATGATAAGGCTTTTGCATAAATGTTCTCTCTTCTGGACTGCCTTGACATTTATTTTACTAAGATTTCAAGTACTCATGTATAAATAAGACTCACAAAAACTGATTCAGGATAAACAATAAAAATGCTGGATTAGAAACTTATTGCAGGAAATATTATGCAATTGATTAACACAAGCTACTCTACTGGAAGAAATTAACTGTAACTGAATCAAATTTAGATGGTCCGTCACAAAATGAATTAGAAATCTGCCTCATCCTCTGTAGCCAGGATGGAAATGAAAGCTTATTATAGCCTCTTAAAAATCTAGTAAATAATCTTGCATGGCTAATACCTTTTGTCTGCTTAATTCAAAAGGCTTCCTTCAAAGAAGTTTGACTACCAGTTAGAACTAAAATGTCAGTTCTTAGTGGTGCAAGTAATTTTTGTAAGAGTCATGTTTGTAAAATAAGCAATCAGTCAAGAATGCTGTCTTTTTTCAAGGAAAAAACCCTGTCTTTAATTGTACACAATATGGCATGTCATCACATAATTTTAGAATATATTAAAATAAATAAACTGGAAAGATCTAATGCAGTGTACAGAGCACTGTTGTAAAATGATTTGACAGTTTGTCATTTTAATATTTTAGCTTTAGTAGCCTGCCATGCTGAAATTAATATCAGAAAAGTATTGTGTAGGAAGGCACATATTATAAATGGGAGATTATGAAAAAGAAAATGTCAATATTGGTTTAGATGAACCAGCATATCATCCTAGCAATATTTTGCTGTTCAACCATCATTTTTATACATTTGAGACTTTTTCAGAAACAAACAAAATGGGAAATGGAATTTCAGCTACATGCTGAATTTTGCTTCACAGAATCAGATTAAGAAATGGCCTTTCCTGCTTTTTGCCAGGGTATCCATTTTAGTTCAGCTTTGCCTAATATGATTTTGTTCAGCACATTATCAAATTTAGCATTTGTTGGATAGCCTAATGTACATTAATTTTACATAATTTAAGAGTAGAAAGCTAAGGTTGCAACAAATAAAGATAATAGACAGTAGCAGCAGCACTAAATAGGTTACAGTCCTATATAGTGTAAATGTCCCTGAGAAAAAAATGGATATGTTATTTAGTGTTAGAGACATCTGTGGCAATAATAGCAAGATAAAACAAGAATCAGTTAAATCTTACTTAAATAAAACTTTATATAGGAAGATCTAACCTGCAAATTCAATTGCAATCAGTTATTAATAACAAGACATATATGCGCATTATATTCCTGTTTGGTGTATCTGCACACAAACAACAACAACAAAGGGTCCAGTCCAAAAATACTGCAAATAAAAGCTAGCAAATACTATGTTTACTAGGAAATACTTATGCCCTTAAGTAAAAATGAACTTAAGTAGATTTTGGAAGTTATAATTAAAAATGCTAGGCTCTTTCTCATCATTTTACCGCATGTCAACATTATCTACTTGTATTATTTTCTTTTCAGAAGTTCCCAGTTTAAATGTTTCACCTCAGGCTTGTATTCATAAAGTGGTTTTTAGGGCAAGCCACTATGTTTCAGCCTTATTGCTTCCCCCCAGTTAGGGATAGGGGAGAAGCTGATGCAGTTCACACTTTCTAAAACAACATGCAAACTAAAACACATCCATCCTTCAAAATTTGCACTTTTCTGAATTTTGCAATGCAGTTCTCCCACCAAGTGATGTGTACAAAAATGTCTATATAGTATGGTAAAAGTGTGCATATAAATGCATTTATGTTGTTGAAAATAACAGACACATATGCATTACATTAGAGAAAATTGTTTTGTAGAAATGTGTACATTAGGAGAAAATTGAATTTTGATTGAGACTTTTAAAAAGAAAATCACAAACCGATGTGGAGAACTGAATTTAAGATTACCTCACGTAGGATAAGAAAAATGAGATAAACCTAAAATGACACCCCTACCCCCAATATTTGAGAAATGATATCTCCATGAATTGGGTTCAGACATTGACATAGCAGTCTGTAGACCCAACCATCAGAGTTTCACTGAATCTCCAGTTTAATGAGGATCAAGTCCTTAGTGGTCTGTGGCAGTGTTCTGTTTCCGTTTCTGTGTATAATTTCCACATCTCTTCCACCCATGACATGTACAAAGTCCTGATGGGACAGTTTAGTATCTTCTAAGTTGTCAGAGATCAGTAAACGAGAGAGCGAGCATTAAAATAGCTTGTGCAAAGAATAAACAAAAAAATTCCTTCCAGTAGCACCTTAAAGACCAACTAAGTTAGTTCTTGGTATGAGCTTTCGTGTGCATGCACACTTCTTCAGATACCAGGTATCTGAAGAAGTGTGCATGCACACGAAAGCTCATACCAAGAACTAACTTAGTTGGTCTTTAAGGTGCTACTGGAAGGAATTTTTTTGTTTTGACTATGGCAGACCAACACGGCTACCTATCTGTAACTTGTGCAAAGAATGTTACCCCACATAACAAAACCCAAATCCAACTGAGCACACATTGATTTATCATAAAATGGTGCTTTGTTGATGCAGTTTTAGGGTACATTCTTGCTACCACGTATACACATGGATAAGTCATAGTGGCTTGACTTCAGTGGATGGATGGATGGATGGATGGATGGATGGATGGATGGATGGATGTATAACTCAGACCAGGAATGAAGTCTTAAAATAAATTTCCCTTTATATGTACTGATCTTTCCTCTAATGTTTTAAAAGAACACACAAACTGATTTTAACATTATGAGATAACTGCACATCTTAACAGTGACTTTCCTCCTGTATAACCTTTGCCAAAATCTTTTTTTAAACACAGGTATAATTTTCATTTACATTGAAATCGGGATGATGTGCAGAATCCCTTTGTCACTGTGGACAACATCAAACAAGACAAATGCCCTACATGGAAGTGTATTACATTTTAATGTTTCCTTTTTAAAAGGGGGGAACAAAATCCCTGTCATTGGTAATTACTGTTGACAGTGTGGGCTTTGTAGCAATCTACAGACCTGTACTTTGTGCATCAACATTCCTTATTATTCTAATTAAACTGGAACATTGTGCCCTTGCGAATCATTAATGGGTTTTCATTTCATGAATGACATTTGCAGGAGTTAAAACAGGCAGTTCATATAAAGTCCACAGGCAACTGTGTTAAAATTAGCATCACCATAGCAACAGTCTTCCATCATTAGCATTCAGGGCTACAGGAAATGTTTTGTTGTGCTTTTGTTTGCAAATAAAGGATTTTCTCATACATTTTGCATTGGGGGGGAATCCGACAAAATGCACTTCAGTTAAAATAAAAATATTCCACAAAATGTGGTGCCTTTGATTTAAGTATTTGGGGTTTTCCCCTCCCTTTGTGCATGTGATTTCATAATCTCTACAGCTGTATAGTCTAACCTCCTGAACAGCTTTTATTCATTGCTCATGTGCTATTCTGCAGAAAAGCCTTGTGTAGTCTTTAATTCACGTTTTAGCGGAGGTAAATTTCCCCCTCTACCTTCTTTCTAATGGGAGGGTTCATAATTAAAATAATAAATTAAAAACTTCCGTAAAAGGATGGAAAAACACAAGAGTTCCTCTGCTCTCACTTTCTGCCTGCTGGCAAGAGCCTGGGAAGGCTTAGGATTTCCAGTTACCTTGCCTTAAGTTCCTCATTGGCCCACTTTAGGATTGCAGCCTAATAAATGTATAAAAACAGTATGAAACTACTATGGAAACATCATTAGTTCTAAAGGGGGGAAATCTGCATCCTTTGTTTTTAGATATGTGCATTATTCAAAGCATGTATAATGATTTCTGTGCAATTTCACACACATTTTACCTACCAAACAAAACTAAATTATACTAATTTAACCAAAAAATATCATTTGAAAATTCCCGTCATATTACAACGTCTTAGCACCCCTCATTTTTTAAATTGAAAGCTGAGAAATTCAGCATGTCCTAAAGATGAAACATTTCCCATTCCCTGTCATACAGAAGGCAATACTATTCATACAATGGTGTTTAGTGGGTGGGTGGGTGTGGGTGGGTGTTTTCAGGTAGATAGATATTTCTGGTGACAGATTACTCATGGGAATCTTTTCAGGCAATGTTTTCGTTCTACACATATGTTCCCCAATCAGTAAAGATGATAGGCCCACAAGGTGGCAGGGCCCCCTTGGTAGTGGCCCTGGGTTGTGGAAGCCCCTTCCAACTGAACTATGCATTCCCCCACAATGCAGGACTTCATGGAGACCTTAAATTATTATCTATTCTAGGCTGCCTTTCCATAACACTGTTTTCTAACATGTTACAATTTAAGATATCTGATGTATATTAATGTGGCTTGCTGTATATGCTGTATATGCCTAAAAGGCAGCCTTTAAGTATGTGAAATAATTTTTTAAAAATCTAGCTAATTAATTTACTAAATGTTTTAGCCTTACATTGGAAACATGTTGTGTTGTGTATGCAGCTAATTTTTCAGAGCACACAGGCCAATGGAGATAAGTTTAAGAAATATGCAAACTCCCTTTTTCTAAATAGTAAAAGGTAAAGGTACCCCTGCCCGTACGGGCCAGTCTTGACAGACTCTGGGGTTGTGCGCCCATCTCACTCAAGAGGCCAGGGGCCAGCGCTGTCCGGAGACACTTCCGGGTCACGTGGCCAGCGTGACATCGCTGCTCTGGCGAGCCAGAGCCGCACACGGAAACGCCGTTTACCTTCCCGCTGGTAAGCGGTCCCTATTTATCTACTTGCACCCGGAGGTGCTTTCGAACTGCTAGGTTGGCAGGCGCTGGGACCGAGCAGCGGGAGCGCACCCCGCCACAGGGATTCGAACCGCCGACCTTTCGATCGGCAAGTCCTAGGCGCTGAGGCTTTAACCCACAGCGCCACCTGCGTCCCCTTTTTCTAAATAATACCACTTAATTAAGAGAAACGCTTCTGTGGTTTATATTCTCTCCAGCACTGGCCTAAGCAACCTCTTTGTGCTATGGTCCTTTATCTGTAGGAAAGAAAAAACAGTGATTCTTGGCTAGGCATGTTAATTCATACTTATCTGTATTTGCTAGTGGCCTGGTTCATATGTCACATCAAACCTTAGTTAAAAATAAGCTAGGGTTTAAAGTGGATTAGCAGTGTGCAAGCCACCTCTTTGTTCCTTTTCTGCTTTTGTTGCCATGCCGGGCAGGAAGCAAATCAGAGGATTGCTTTGTGTTACATGCAAACCAGCATGTGTGGTTTGTTTCTCCTATGAACAGAAGCCAAGGTTTGTTCTTGACTTAAGCACTCATGGTTTGTTTAGAAAAGACAAACTATGTGTGCTGGTTCACAGATGACATGAAGCCAGCCTCTGGTTTGTTTCCTTGCTGGAATGCTGAGGGAAAGAATGGGAACAAAATGGAAGCTTCTTCACTTTAAGCTACAGCTTACATTTAACTGTGGTTTAAATGTGATGTGTAGGGATGCGGGTGGCACTGTGGGTTAAACCACAGAGCCTAGGACTTGCCGATCAGAAGGTCGGCGGTTCGAATCCCTGCGACAGGGTGAGCTCCCGTTGCTCGGTCCCTGCTCCTGCCAACCTAGCAGTTCGAAAGCATGTCAAAGTGCAAGTGGATAAACAGGTATCGCTCCGGCGGGAAGGTAAACAGCGTTTCTGTGTGCCGCTCTGGTTCGCCAGAAGCGGCTTAGTCATGCTGGTCACATGACCCTGAAGCTGTGCGCCGGCTCCCTCGGCCAATAAAGCAAGATGAGTGTCACAACCCCGGAGTCGGTCACGACTGGACCTAATGTGATGTGTAAACCTGGCCAGTATCTGGGTGGGGAAAACAATGTGGTTCCAGTTTATTTTATGCATTCCACCTTTCCAATGCCTTCTTTGTGACACTGTGCAAGCAGAATACTATTCTGCATAGAAAGGCAGGTTATTATTTTTAGCAAAACTTTTCTTGAAGGGTAAAATTCAAAAAAAATGAAATACATAATAATGCTTCTTTGGAATTTTGGAATTTGAGGCTAAATCCAGTACCACAGTGGTTTACAAACAAGTTTAACATATAGCCCATGCATTTTATACATACCCTTTACAAAACCAGCCTTGTAGTTTCCAGAGGGCTAACCAACTAGCCAGTTTAGTATGTTTAATCAAAAGCAGTAAAAATTCCTATGGCACGTTAAAGCCTAACAAATTTATTATGGACTAAATGCACTCATAGACTAGAGTACATTTCATGAGATATGGCAGTTCCAGGGTTTTTTCCTTCTTCATTTAATTAAAATTTACATGTCATTAAGAGCATAAAAGTGCTAGATTTCTAAACATGTAATCATCTACTTTAATGTCCTCTAAGATGCTCACCACAGGCTGCAATCCTATGCATGCTTCCCCAAGAAGAAGCTCTATTGAATGAAATCATTCTGTGTAAACACGTAAAAGATTGGACTGCATAGTTGCATGAGAATAATCACTGAAATCACAGTTCTTTTGAATAAGTGTGCGTACAATTGGGTTGTATGATGCATATTTTGAATAAGCTTCCTGAAATACTGTAGAGGAGAAATAGAATAACTGCTAACCTCATTTATACACCTACATGTGAACAATCACTCATTATTCTTCCACAAAAGCAGCTTGTAGTTCTCATATTTGCAAACTTGATTTACCACTTTTTCTTTTTAAACCTTGTTAGGATTCTTTTATTTTATTCCTTTTTTTGTCTCATATTTCACTAAAGTGAGGGAAGTGCTTGCTGAGATATTACACAGCTGTCCTCTCATTTGAGATTCTCAGGCACTGGATATCACCACTGATTACATCTTATAATTATATTCATTGAATCCATCTTGAAAATGGCATGGTTTTCTGTTAAGCATCCTATAAAAATGGCCTCACCATCACCCCATTAAAGCTTGTGCTGAACCTCTTATTCTACAGTCCATACAAATAAGTTGGAGACACTTACTTAACTATCACATTTGAAAATATTCCCCTTATATGGTGGAGTTCTAAAAATTCCAAAGGAGCATTTGCACTGACAGGCCTGCACATTCCATTGGCAAGTGGGTATCAAGCTCAGTTCAGTTTCTCGTTATCCCTGGAAAGCTTTGAACTACCTAATGTATAATATATAACTTCCAGCATAATAAGCATCTTGATGTTTTTCCTTTCACTTCTTTTACTGAGATTATTTTTTCAAATTGTTGTCCTGATTTTTTTTCTTGCTGCTCCTAAAAATGTGATTGCTTTGAACACTAATTTATTTTAACACACCTAGACAGATGACATACCAGCTGGAGTTTATTGTGCCTTTTGAAAAAATGCTGTTCACGGTGCTATTGTTAAACACGTGTTTCAACTTTCCATTTGACTTTACTTTGGGATGAGTTACTTGATTTTTGGTTGGATAGTGTTTTCGAGGTTACCAGCATGAGTTTGACCAAACTGCGGGAGGCAGTGGAGGACAGAGGTGCCTGGCGTTCTCTGGTCCATGGGGTCACGAAGAGTCGGACACGACTAAACGACTAAACAACAACAAAACTTGATTTTTAAATGTAAGCCAGACATAGGGCTTCCATTTGTATAAACTGAAGGCTTAGAACTTTGCTTCGTTTGCAAATAGAGAGCAGTCACCACAACCTCCTATGCCATCATCACCTTTTCACACATTGCTGTGCTAGATACAAACTAAAATGCCAGACCAATCAATCTTACACATCCCTCCTTGCAGGCTGTAACAACCCAGGCCTTTGCAAGCAACGTGTGTGCATACGACATACTGGATAGGTTCAAACTGCTGACTAATGAAGGGTTGATGTGACTGCCACAGAATGTTAAAGAGAGAAACAGAACAGTACCAAATGTGGAGGCACTTTGGCAGGTTAGAGTTATGCTAATATTCTTTGGGCATCCCTTATGCATCTTGCTTTCGGTGCACAAAGAGGCGAGGATTGCAAATCAGTTTTGTTTTGTTTTTTAAACTAGTAGGTACCCCTTAACACTCCCTTTCTTGTGTGCAGTATTATTATTATTATTATTATTATTATTATTATTATTATTATTATTATTATTATTATTATTTCCTCCAGTACTTGCAGATAAGGTCTATGAAAAGAAAGGGATAATAGAAATTATCTGTATTGGCCTAGAAATTTATTCTATATATATTTTTATTGTTAGATTGCTTCAGGAGGTTTCATTGATGCAATAAATAGATAAATTTAATTTCTTTTCTTGAAGGATGGATGGATGAGGGAGCCCATTGTAATTGATTAAAAAAACTGACAAGTGACAACTTACACTGTGTTTAACCACATATTTAGACATTTTTCATTCTGCTAATACCCAATTTGACCATAGTGTAAAAACCAACCATATTAATCTGGAACAGTTCAGTTAAGATGAACTGATAAATGTTCTGATTTTCTGTGGACTACATATTTTATTAGCCTATGACTCGGACATGGGCTGATACTTTTAATGGCTTTCAGATTTAAACTCATCAACTTTCATTCCAGAGCTGCTGTACTTTGCTGCAGCTCTGCAACTGCAGATTGAAAAGGAGAAGGAGAAATGTTGCCAGGTCAGCAAAGTAAAGGTAGAGATGTCATCACTAAAATGTTTTATTTTTGTAGCACAAATTCTTTTCTTGGCTGTTCCATGACTCAATGCATTAAGCAGGAAAAACTTAGTTTCAACTGGCCTTGCTTGCTATATCCAAATCACTGATATATTTTTAATATACCACATTAAAGTGGGAATGGCTATCTTCCCCTTCTAAGCAGAGCTTGAATGGCCATCTGCCATGGATGCTTTAGTTGAGATTATTGTAGTGTAGTTTTCTTGGCAGGGATACTGGAGTGGCTTGCCGGTTCCTCCTCCAGGTGGATCACGTTTGGTCAAAACTCTCCACTATGACCTGTTCATCTTAGGTGCCCTGCTCGGCATAGTTCATAGCTTCTCTGAGTTCTTCAAGCCCCTTCGCCACGGCAAGGCAGTGATCCATGAAGGGGACAAAAGTGGAAAGGACCTAACAGAAGCAGAAGACATCAAGAAGAGGTGGCAAGAATACACAGAGGAATTATACCAGAAAGAAATGGATGTCTCGTATACCCCAGGTAGTGTGGTTGCTGACCTTGAGCCAGACATCCTGGAGAGTGAAGTCAAATGGGCCTTAGAAAGCACTGCAAATAACAAGGCCAGTGGAAGTGATGGTATTCCAGCTGAACTATTTAAAATTTTAAAAGATGATGCTGATAAGGTGCTACACTCAATATGCCAGCAAGTTTGGAAAACTCAGCAGTGGCCAGAAGATTGGAGAAGATCAGTCTACATCCCAATCCCAAAGAAGGGCAGTGCCAAAGAATGCTCCAACTACCGCACAATTGCACTCATTTCACACGCCAGTAAGGTTATGCTTAAAATTCTACAAGGAAGGCTCAAGCAGTATGTGGACTGAGAACTCCCAGAAGTGCAAGCTGGATTTAGAAGAGGCAGAGGAACCAGAGACCAAATTGCAAACATGCGCTGGATTATGGAGAAAGCTAGAGAGTTCCAGAAAGACATCTACTTCTGCTTCATTGACTATGCAAAAGCCTTTGACTGTGTCGACCACGGCAAACTATGGCAAGTTCTTAAAGAAATGGGAGTGCCAGATCACCTCATCTGTCTCCTGAGAAATCTCTATGTGGGACAAGAAGCTACAGTTAGAACTGGATATGGAACAACTGATTGGTTCAAAATTGGGAAAGGAGTACGACAAGGCTGTATTTTGTCTCCCTGCTTATTTAACTTATATGCAGAATTCTTCATGCGAAAGGCTGGGCTGGATGAATCCCTAGCCGGAATTAAGATTGCCGGAAGAAATATCAACAACCTCAGATATGCAGATGACACAACCTTGATGGCAGAAAGTGAGGAGGAATTAAAGAACCTTTTAATGAGGGTGAAAGAGGAGAGCGCAAAATATGGTCTGAAGCTCAACATCAAAAAAACGAAGATCATGGCCACTGGTCCCATCACCTCCTGGCAAATAGAAGGGGAAGAAATGGAGGTAGTGAGAGGTTTTACTTTCTTGGGCTCAATGATCACTGCAGATGGTGACAACAGCCACGAAATTAAAAGACGCCTGCTTCTTGGGAGAAGGGCAATGACAGGCCTAGACAGCATCTTGAGAAGTAGAGACATCACCTTGCCAACAAAGGTTCGTATAGTTAAAGCTATGGTTTTCCCAGTAGTGATGTATGGAAGTGAGAGCTGGACCATAAAGAAGGCTGATCGCCAAAGAATTGATGCTTTTGAATTATGGTGCTGGAGGAGACTCTTGAGAGTCCCATGGACTGCAAGAAGATCAAACCTCTCCATACTGAAGGAAATCAACCCTGAGTGCTCACTGGAAGGACAGATTGTGAAGCTGAGGCTCCAGTACTTTGGCCACCTCATGAGAAGAGAAGACTCCCTGGAGAAGACCCTGATGCTGGGAAAGATGGAGGGCACAAGGAGAAGGGGACGGCAGAGGATGAGATGGTTGGATAGTGTTTTCGAGGTTACCAGCATGAGTTTGACCAAACTGTGGGAGGCAGTGGAGGACAGAGGTGCCTGGCGTTCTCTGGTCCATGGGGTCACGAAGAGTCGGACACGACTAAACGACTAAACAACAACAACAACATTGTAGTGTAGGGGATTGGACTAGATGACCCTTGAGGTGCCTTCCAACATTACAATTTTATGATTCTATGAACAAGTCATCACATTTATTGCAATATGTTCCCTTTATAATGTTTAGAAAAATATTGATCATACGTAGTAAATATTTACTAAATGAATTGACAAAACTAAGTACAATATTACAGAATATGGTGGGCGGAAAAAATCTTCTGTGGCCCTGATTGGTGGAAGATAATTATCAAGGCAATAGGATATGTAAACAAGAAGTATATATTTCAAATCCTCTGATGCCTCTGTTGTTACCATTACATTCTAATGGCATGAATAAAGGTAAAGGTACCCCTGACCGTCAGGTCCTGTCGCGGAATACTTTTCACAAAAAACTTGTAGAGAAATTTGCAGCTTTAAATATATTTAACATTAGAGAATGATGGGCATAGTTAAGAATGTGTAAGATTTGTGTCAGTTAATGCTCATTTGAAGTACATACTTTACAGTGCAAACCTAATCATGTCTACTCAGAATTAAGTCCTGCTGAATTCACTGGGGCTTACACCCAAGAAAAGTAGGGTTAGGACTGCAGTCTACGGCCTTGTGCCCCCCCCCCCAGTACAAATAGCAATTAATCTTAATAACCACTGCCTCTGTATCAATTTGTGTGTGTTGAAGTCTGGAAGGCAATTAACACCACTTTACTACCTTTTATTAGTAAAGGACTATAATTGATGGCTAACTATAATTTTCCCCAACAACAAAGAATTTTGGTCTCTAAGGTAGATTTTACCTCCAGATGTGTAGTATGCCATACAAATAGATTTTGAAGAATTCAAATGGTAGAAATAGGTCTATTTAAGTTGAATGTTTTGGTATTCACAATTTTATGATATAGAAAATAGATATCTGTAAAAATGTATCTTATCAATCATTAAATTATCACTTTTTTTTGTCAAGGGTAAACAGCTTTTGGGCTCTGTGGATGTGATATTTTAAGAGAACAATTTTTGGCCCAGGGCTGTTTTCTCTTTTGGGCAACTTTCCTGGGGCCACATGCTACCAGTGGGTGGGACCAGAAACAAACACGAGTGGAGGAATGAATGTTGCATTTTACCTTCGTACAACAGACTGCTTTCTAGATATACTCCCACATCCTTCTCTATCAGAATTCAAGGACACACTCCACATTCATGGATGGTGAGAAACAGGGCTGGTGTGGGATGTGGCCAAGGGTGGGGAGGCCTGTAGCTAAGAAGGAAGTGTGACATGGAGATAGCCCTGAGGGCATTCTAGAGGCATTCAGTTCCACCAGTTTGAGATTACAGTGGTACCTCTGGTTACATACTTAATTCGTTCCGGAGGTCCGTTCTTAACCTGAAACTGTTTTTAACCTGAAGCACCACTTTAGCTAAAGGGGCCTCCCGCTGCTGCCGAGCCGCGGCGGCGTGATTTTTGTTCTCATCCTGAAGCAAAGTTCTTAACCTGAGGTATTATTTCTGGGTTAGTGGAGTCTGTAACCTGAAGCGTATGTAACCTGAAGCATATGTAACCCGAGGTACCACTGTACTTGCATATGTTTTAAGACAAAGCATTCTGCATAACCCAGACAGTCTTTTCCATGAGTCAAAACTGCTTATCTTCATGCAAGGTGCTCCTATTTGCCACTAGTTTTCCTACTCCAACAGATCTGAGATCTGCACTTTACAAAATGAAAGTTACCTACTGTGATTATTTTTAGTCAGCAGCATTGCATTTTCTGTAATACTATAACTGGGATAGTAACAGAGCAGGGAGAACCAAAAGTTTTGCTTTACTAAGAATGCACCGGGTGGAGGGCTTCTAACAAAACAAGACTCCAATAATTATTTCTTGGAGAAGAGACACTGTACATTGTTTCTAGGTGGAAACCTGATTTTTGTATCTGAGACTCTAATAGGATAGGTCTTGTGCCCTGATATCACTGAACAAATACAAGTGAAATACAGTATTATCTTTGTGGTTCTGCTATCCATAGGCTCAAGAACCATCTCAGCCACTGTACATACAGTTTGCCTCCAGACTTTCCTGAGTGTAAATAAAAGCTGTGGAGCTGTCAGCATAATCCAAGCCAACATATTAAAATTCTGTGCAGCCTTGGGCTTATTACGCAACCTGCAAGCCTAATCTTGTGATGGTGTGTGTTTGCACACACATACATGCAGAAGGTAGATAACAAATGCTGGAGAAGGAAAAAAATTGTATGGTTTCTGAAGGTCACAGAATCTTTAATTTGTCTCTCCCCCCCCCCCACTTACTCAATTAAAGTATTAGTGGATACATTGAATGATATAACAGAATGTGATATTATGTACGTATATGGAATTAGAAGGAGTGAAAGCAGACACAGATTTCTGCCCCTCCAGCTCTGTAAAAGTGAATTGGATGGTATTAAATAAAACCTTTGGCTCATGGCTAATACTAAATATAATTTCTGTCTTAATGAAATTTTCATGTTTTGATTGAATTTCCATTTGAAGTAGTTACAAACATGTATCTGCAAAGCAGGCAAAAGTATTTTAACAAAAATGTGGCTGTCCAAAGGTAATTTGCCTCTTTGCTACTCAAGTGGATGAGGTTATTGAGATTTCTTTTGTTTGTTTTTGTTTTTTTAAAAAGGCAGATGCATAGAAAATTAACTTTCACAGCCCAGCTCATGGACACAATGACAATTCACACCTACTGTTTGGTACAGATTAAGAAGTTATTGCAGTGTGATGTGACTGAAACTGAAATTCAGCTTTATCTTGCAAAGTAAAATTGTCAACTTGAGTAAAACCTTCCTCCCAGCATGGATCAATTTGTAGCTTTTCCTTCATTTAAGGCCGCAGTACTCTTTCTTCACCACCAAAATGGCAGTTATCATTCTTATAGCGCCTCACAAACAGATTTCAATAAACTCCCGAAATCAGCAAGACATTTAAGTACGTTCTTGGCATCAGTTGAAGGAAGTGGTCTGAACAAAAATAATGAATGTACTTCAAACCTGAATTGGAAGCTAAAAAGAGAGACAGCTTGAAGAGTGCACGAGTTTGCAGCAGAAAATTCTTGCTGTTTCTCAGAATTACAGCAAAACTGCAGTTTTGGTTTATGAAATGCTGTGAATGTACTTGCCCTTTTTAAAAAGGCAGATGCTGAGAGCAGCTTTAAACATCTTATCTTGTAAAAACCTCTAATTGTGTTAGTGATTGTGGCTGAAAACTAACTACCTGGCCCAACAAGAATCTCTGATTGCTGGGATGATACCCACAAATTACATCAAGTAGGAATAACATTGCATTGTGGGTAAATCCAAGGAACTGAGGAAGAGGCTGATGGCCCCTGTCACAGAGTGGGCAGAGCAGGCAGAGTCTCAGGGACCATGATCTTAAGGAAAGCACATGTCAGGAGGAGGAGCCAATCTAGAGGGAGATGTAATGGTTCTCTCCTATTCTAATGGAAGAAGCGAAACTACATTTATTTCTGTTAGAGAATGAGGGAAATATCCTATGCTAGTCATCTCTGGAGTGTCAAAAGGGATTGGGGAGTTGTGGTCCAACAACTTCTGGAGGGCCCCAGGTTAGCCAGCCCTGAACTATTAGCAATGGGTGAGAAAATCTAGCTAGTGAAAGTAAGTGAAGAGACTATCTGGGTCACCAGTTAAAAATCTGGATCAGTAAGGCTGTAATCCTATATCCCCTTTGCTGGAAATAAGCTCCACTGAACTCCATGCTGCTTACTTCTCTAAAGGCACAGGTTTAACTATAAATCATCTAATTTGTGATTCTAATTCCAGGCTTCTGTGACTTTTTGGGACTAATTATGGATTCTCTCAGATTTCATGGTGGTCTACTCATGTGAGCAGTGAACTCACACAAGAGTCCACATCTTTCCAATTAATTTATCTGAAACACTGACATGTCAATCTTATTTTAAAAAATAATAATAATCCCAGGGTGGCTCACATAAACTGATAAAACATCAATAAATACAGTGAAACTTGTTAATTAAGAAAACCCCAATACTTCAGGAACCAGCAGAGCACAGCAAAGTGAATAAAAAACAGCAGAATCAATAAAACCTAATAAATTAAAACAAGCCAAAGTAACATGTTTGTATGTCTAGACAATCTTCTCCTAATGCTTGGAGGGCATCAAATTTGGCATTCCACCCAGCTAAGAGAAAGGGGGAAACTTGGAGAATGGCTTCTGATGATGAGTACAACCTGATAAGGAACAGGTGGTCTTCCTGTCCCAGCATCCTCTGCTAGACAAATTACGTAGTACACTACTCATGTGAGCAGTTTAATTGGACAATTCAGTCATATTCAGACATATAGTTAAAAGAAGCAACTCTGTGAAAGCTAAGCAGGGTTGGGCCTGGAAAGCAACTGGTTGGGAGAACACCTGGGAACTTTTTCTGTACTCCTTGGGGGAAAGGTACAATAGAAATGTAACAAGTAAAAACAGGGCACTGTACAAATGAAATACTCTGCAGGAAAATGTGCATCTGTTCTCAATACTTACCAAGACATAATTTAACTCCCCAAAAAACTTTATTTGAAGACTGGTAGTATATACCATATTTTTCGCTCTACAGGACGTACTTTTTCCCCTCCAAAAATGAAGGGGAAATGTGTGTGCGTCCTGTGGAGAAGAAAGTAAAATCTCTCGCTGCCTCCATTTCTTCCCCTTCTATTTGCCAGGAGGTGATGGGCCCAGTGGCCATGATCTTCGTTTTTTTGATGTTGAGCTTCAGACCATATTTTGCGCTCTCCTCTTTCACCCTCATTAAAAGGTTCTTTAATTCCTCCTCACTTTCTGCCATCAAGGTTGTGTCATCTGCATATGTTAATATTTTATTAATATTAACCCCATGTTGGTTGTTAATATTTCTTCCGGCAATCTTAATTGCGGCTTGGGATTCATTCAGTCCAGCTTTTCGCATGATGAATTCTGCATATAAGTTAAATAAGCAAGGAGACAATATACAGACTTGCCATACTCCTTTCCCAATTTTGAACCAATCAGTTATTCCATATATAATTCTAACAGTAGCTTCTTGTCCCACATAGAGATTTCTCAGTTGACAGATGTGGTGATCAGGCACTCCCATTTCTTTAAGAACTTGCCATAGTTTGCTGTAGAATTTAGTCCAAAGTAAATAGACATAGAATTGATTGGAGTCTTAGGCACATGTGGACTCCAACCAATCATAGATAGCTCTTAAAGTTTGTCCCCATGTTGGTTTTATAATTAAAATGTTTAATTAAATGGCAAATGAAAGTACTTTAAGATCATTGTTCCACTATATGCAAAATATCCAGAAAGAAAATATCACTAATTAAGCTGCAATTCTTCACCCATTTACCTTGCGATAAAGCCTGTTTGGCATGATGGGACTTCCTTCAGATTTTCACAGTAAGCTTAAACTATAAATCCTGTTGTATTTTCTAGGAAAGTGTGCACCTAGGTACATGGAGAGAGAGCAGTAGATCAAAGGATACTCTAAGAAGCAGTGAACACAATGATACAATTATTTTGTTAGTATATGTTGCTCATAATGTCACTTCACTAAATAAACCATTTAGTCTTACATCTTTAGAGACTTCAACGGAACAAAACAGGTCAAACTTCCTATGTACCATCAGAGGTATCAAAAATGACAAATCCTGTTGTCATTTTTAGCCATTTAAAATGTGGAATGACACAAATATACACACTTTCTCCTTGACATATTGCCCTATACAGTCCATTGGGTTTTAAGATTTTCCAGGATCCTGATATATATATGGCAAGGGATACATAAACTCCATCAACACAGAGATGAAGTCCTGCAACTCTACTCTGTTATCTGCTAGAGGTGAAGCCAAATACAACACAAATATCAGGTTCACACTTGACTAAGGAATAGAGCAAGGCAGATGAATTATTGGGGTATTGTGACATCTCATAATAAATGATTTCAACCCTTTTAGAAAACACTATATAAATAGGGCATTTTTCCATTGGTCCTGAGTGAGCTGTGCCCATTATTTTACATGGATTTACTTTACAGTATTTTATTTATTGCTTCCCTTAACTGCCACTCGTCATCCCCACTCAAATCTATTTCCTCTGGAGCAGAGCAGCAATTTTGTCATCTTAGGGTAGTTTTGTCATTGTTCATTTCATGTTTTTGTAGGTAGGACAAGCCAAGAGATTTTATAGATTTGTGTCAACCAGCCAAAAGCATATAATATATATATTTTTCTGTTCTGAAATTGTAAAGCTAGTCAGACGTTTTCTCTCTTTTCTTTTCATGTGTGTTTTCCCCCCATTTGTTATTCAGCTGATAACATTTTGATGTGGAGATCAAAGAGTTAATATGCTTTTGAATTGTGGAATGACTCAGATTTCCCCTTCAGTGTTTTTGATTTTTTTTAAGGGTGCTGTGTGGGTGTAAGGTAGGAAAAAAGCGCCAGGAGAATGGATACACTAATTGGGGTTTTCACCTGCTGTGAGTCTAATTGAATACAATGCTTTATTTGTTACTGAAGGAGAAAGAAGATTATGCAAAGTGTCAGAATTTCAGACTAGTTTTTATACTCCTAGTACTTGGTAACAATGCATGGGAAAAGAAGACAGAATGTGCCAAAGGACAGCTTCAATTTACTATTAAGGTGGACTGGGAATTGAAAGCTCTTATTGAAGCTGACTGCTGCTCACATTCTCAGTAGCAGTTACTTCAGAATGCTTTGTCTCAGGTTTCATTACTTCTGAGGCAATCTGATTCTCCTTATTTCCGTGGGATTAGGAAGAAATATGTAAACATAATTAAAAATAGATTTCTAGATGTTTTAGTTATTTTAGTATTTTGTGTGTAAATACATAGTAAAGTGGAGCAGTGATCAATATTTCTCCTTAAGCTAGTAATAGAAATGGACATGAATGAGCAAATACAGTGTTATAAAGATTACTGAAAGGAGGAGCGGGCATCATTCAAATTCATCCTGGAGCTCAAGCAAAATATTGCAGACATTCTGGTAAAACATGTAGCCCAGTTTCACTTTTCCCTTCAACTTTCACACCAGAAAGCAGAACTATGGGAATGCTAATTAGCATAATGTTATGATCCCACACGTCATCCTAAATTCCCAGAATGATTTAAAATACATTAAAACTTAAAATTACCAAAAAAAAAATACAATCACAAAAGGAGGATAGGTCCTGAATAATACTTCTCAGGTGTTAAAAGCCATGGTAAAGAGGTACAATTCAGCATTTGTGAAAACTGTATAATAAAGTTGCTGGATATACCTCAGTGGGGTTGGGACTACCACAACTTAGGGACTCGCATAGAAAACATGCTGGTCACTACTCCCCCAGATTTCTGAGGGCAGCAGAACTAGCAAGAGGGTCCCCTTTGCCAATCTTAACACTTGAGAGTGTCTGTAAGGAAGTTGGTGGTCTTTCAGATATTTGGGGCCTGAGCCATTTACATAACAAATGTCTGGTGTGATGGCTTCCAAGACCCTACTTTATTTGTGGTGAACTCTGATTTCTTTGTTTCCTTATGGGACGACCACAAATACACAGTTTTTAGGCAATTATAGCCATATTGTATGTGGTGAATTCTGAACATGAGTTGAATATTTATCTTGTATATTAAAAAAAATATTCTTAAATTCTATAAACAATTTACTTTTTGACATTTATTTCATTATTTGGACTATTAATTTGCTCTGTCCCATTAGGCTTAGGATGGACTACAATAGTCATGAAATATTATAACATGTTCTGGTGGGACTGTATTGTTTACAGTAAATATAACTGAAAAATATCAAGAAACTGTAAGTTCCAAAAATCCCATGAACCTGCTATAAAACATGTATACGAATATACAGAAACATATAATTGCATGAAGCACTGACTTGTCCCTGAACAGAAACAGACCCTCCAAGTGTCTCTATTTTCCAGGGATGTCCCTGATTTAGAGAAACTGTCCCGGTTTCTGATTTGATTCTGGAATGTCCCACTTTTCTCTAGGATGTCCCTATTTTCATTGGAGAAATGTTGGAGGGTATGGAGTTATCTGGCCCCCGAGCCGTCTGAAGGCAATCCTGTATATGGAAGTTTATTAATGTTTAATGTTTTATTATGTTTTTACATATGTTGGAAGCTGCCCAGAGTGGCTGGGGCAACCCAGAAAGATGTGTGGAGTATAAATAGTAAAATTATCATTATGGAATGGGACATCCCTATTTTCATTGGATAAATGTTGGAGGGTATGCAGAAAATCTGAGCTTGATCGTGTTACTTTCATAAGATACGTGGCCTTAGACTTTGATGGAGCTGTTGGGGAGGTTTTTCTTTAGCAGTAGCCATTATTAATGCCTTCTAGGTGCCTTCACTCAAAGCTGCCTTTAGTTGACCATGGAGAGACCAGGGGGCAGCATTATCAAGTCTTGATATATTTCTATAGATTTAATTAATTAAAATATTTGCATTCTGCCCTTCTATCCACCACTGATCTACCAGATGACTTACAGAAATGTTAAAAATATAGAAAATAACGAAAGTTTATAAAAACCAATACACCAAATTTAAAAAGAATCTATTCCTGGCAAATAATTCAGGAAAAATAAACATGTTTAACAACATCAACACTTCACAGTTTATATAGTCCCTCAGGAAAAGTATCATAGCCTTATGCTGTGAAGTCATTACACTCTCTAGAGGTTCCCATAACCTCACTGCCACTGTAAAACAGGCCCTATCTTGCATGGCATCATATGTAATGCCAGATGGGGAGTGTGGTAGGTAAAGCCATTGATACTGCGGTTCAGTGTAGAAAATATTGAGCTAGATTGTCCCCTTGGTATAAGGGAGTTTCCTATGCTCCTAGTGATTTGATTCCTTGATTACAAGTGTCTATTTTTAAGTCGTTTATGGAAACTAATTTATTGTTTCATAAAATTTATACACCGTTTGGTTATTTAAAAAACCCCTCAACGTTGTTTGCTAAGCATGAAGTCTACTGTTTCAATATGGTGGCCTTTGAACTGATTCCACCCCACCCAATATACATAGAGGTTCTGCTGCATATATTGTATTTATTTGCAGGGATTCACACTCTCTTCTATGAAGTGAAATGTTTTGTGTATCTATACGAACTTTCCACTTGTGAAGAGTTCTCCTGGTCATAGAAGATAGGGATAGTATCTGCAGAATAGAGATCAGGATATTGAATAGTGTGTATGTGAATCTGTGCTGCTAGACCATGGGTAGGCAAACTAAGGCCCAGGGACCGGATCTGGCCCAATTGCTTTCTCAGTCCGGCCTGTGGACGGTCTAGGAATCAGCATGTTTTTACATGAGTAGAATGTGCCCTTTAATTTAAAATGCACCTCTGGGTTATTTGTGGGGCTTCCCTAGTGTTTTTGCATGAGTAGAATGTGTGCTTTTATTTAAAATGCATCTCTGGGTTATTTGTGGAGCATAGTAATTCATTCATTTCTCTCCCCCCCCCCCATAAAAAATATAGTCCGGCCCCCCACAAGGTCTGAGGGACAGTGGACTGGCCTCCTGCTGAAAAAGTTTGCTGACCCCTATGCTAGACCACTGCTTCTGTTCTGATGATGTTATGAGTTTGGGAGAGGGACAGACTCTCCATAATCTCTAGATTCAATAAAGAGCTAGAATTTGAGCAAACTCATAAATTCTTGAAGTAAGCAAAGTTTGGTTAATTAAAACTAAGCCAAGCCTTTTTGCATTCAGTTTAGGATCACAAGCTCAGGCAGCTTTACATAACCAGCTTAGGGTGAGCCAAGTTGTTAACATAACAAAAGGTGTTGATAGTCCATCTAAGACAGGGGTATGCAACCTAAGGGGGGGGGGCTAGATGCAGCCCAATTGTCTTCTCAGTCCGGCCTGCAGACAGTCCAGGAATCAGCATGTTTTACATGAGTAGAATGTGTCCTTTTATTTAAAATGCATCTCTGGATTATTTGTGGGGCATAGGAATTCGTTCATAATTTTTTTCAAAATATAGTCCAGCCCAGCACATGGTCTGAGGGACAGTGTAGCAGCCCATGGCTGAAAAAGGTTGCTCGCCCCTGATCTAAGAGGAATCCTTGGGCCTGGGCACACAGCGGTTGCTAAGGTGGTTGGATGTGTGTGAGAGATCTGTATTCCCTTTATGTAGACTAAAGTGGTGAATATGTGAATAAATCATTTTTCTTAAAGCTACGACAGGCTCCGCCATGTCTTCAGTTCTCCAAAGTAGCACAGACTTTGGTTGAGGACCAAGACCCCTGGAATCCTGTGCCTGGCTCAGCAGGAATTGGGGGGGGGGGCTGTAACAATATGTAGCAGTACGGTCTTTCTTTAGTGGTAGCTAAAATACAGTATAAACACTGATCTGGTGATTTTTTTTTAATGAATCAAAAAAAGACCTTGCAACATGTATGGTTAAATGGAAACACTGCTAAATAACAGTTTATCATGACTGATTTGGGATTCTGGATATATGTTGGAGCAATCCAATTTCAAATACGGAAATAAAAGCTGAACAGTATGTAGCTATTCTCCACACTTAGACTCAGACTGGTGCACATTTAGACTCAGACTGCTCAAGATGTTGACCTTAAGCTAATGCCATAGCTCTCTTTCAGACTGGTGATTCACTGGAGTAGACAGTTGTGAATAGATCCATACAACCTTTCCCCGCCACAGTGAGGTTACTTTTTAACCTAAGCTCATATCTGCACCTGCAGGTTTGTACTGCTCTAATTCTTATCAAACTTATGCAGTTTGCACTGTGGCACACACACACCCTACTTCCACCTACACTGAATGCAGGGTGTAAATCATTATTTCAACACAGACGATAGCACTCAGGATACAGTATTGTCATGCACTGCATCTTTCCCACACCTTTCCTATTAGGCTGAGCTCAACTATATAGAGTAGACAGCTGTCTGGGATGAGGCAAGGGGCATCTGCCAGGAAAAAAGCAGCATGCAAGTCTAGGCTCTTGGGCGGTTTCTACCTTGGCCAACTCACTACCCTAAATGTGTCCCAGAATTGTCTCTAATGTTGGAGAGAGTTTGGGTACAATACTCTCATTTCCATAGAAATGCCCTTGTTCTGTCTGTGTGAACAGCACAGAGTGAGTGGCATGCTACTGTATGTTGGCTTTCTCTTAGTGAGCATCGGAGTTGGTACCCAGCAGATCCATACTCATCCAGAAGGTTTATTATCACAGAAGAATTCAAAGGCGCACAAACCCTTCCCTTAGAGGTCACAGTGGGTATCCTCTTGGACCATACCAAGCATGCATTATCTGTCATGCCTGGGAAATATTGCCAATCTATTCCCATTACATGCTCAACTGGCCTACAAAGATTATCAGTTCAGAGCAATTTAAGTATTCATGTTACTCATACTTTACATGAAAATACTTTTTCTCCTTATCACCATTGCAGCAATATAAGCTAAAATTCTTATAAACCATGCACACCCCAAAGCCACAAAGTCTTGTGGCATCTGAAAGACTAACAGGGTGAAACTCAGTAATGCGACAAAGTTAATGTATATGTTATACAGTTTACCTTTATGTTGAAATGGCAATAAAAATGTGTGTTTTCGTGGGGTGGGGGAGACTGTGGCATAAGCTTTCATGGACTGCAATCCATTTGCATTCCTAAAAATTAACCTAATGAAACAGTGGCGTAGCGTGGGGGGTGCTGGGGGGGCCAGCCGCACCGGGCGCAACATCTGGGGGGGCGCTCGAACTCGCAGCTCTCTGCCCCTACCTGGCTCATGGGTTAGGGGGCGCAAATTACTTGCCTTGCCCCAGATGCTGACAACCCACGCTATGCCACTGTAATGAAAACATGGAGCATTCAAGAGGACCATCTGCACTCTCATTTCGCTTTTCTTGCATTTTAAAGATTGCGTGGGGGAAGGATAGAAAGAGAAATGGCTTTGAGTAGGTGGGGAGCGCCGTATGACTTATTGAAGTTGTGTTACAGATGCAGAATAAAGAGGTTATATCTAAATGTGCTGAAGTAGTTGGACATTTTACATCCGGAACAGCGCGTCGTTTTAAAAACGTCTCTTTCCATACCCACATTTTCCCTTGTGTTCCGCTGTTGCCCTCTCCAATCTTTTAACCGAAGAACGCAAGGTCAGAAAAGGCTGGAGCTTAAAGCGTAATAATGAAATCAGACCTCAGTGAATTAATTCTTTGTGCCTGCGAGTTTCCCCATTTTTTCCTCCTTTCTCTGTCATCTCCTACATTTCAGGAGGAGCCATCCCAGCCCCCTTGCTCCAGTGCTCGCTTCTCTTACATGAGATCATTTGCGCTTCGGTCCTTTCGCCTAGTCCTGGCATTCTTCGGAGGCACGCCGGATGGCATCTTTTGGTTCTACCTTAAATAAACCCCTCCGCTTCCCATGCAAACGGTGCCATTTCTTTGGAGTTCTCCGCTTGTTGTTTGCAGGTTCAATAGGTGGAGCCGAGGCAGCGAGAGCTCCGCCCTGTCTAGCCCTGCAGCCTTCCCTCCCCACTTCGCTTCTCTTACGCCCTTAGCACGAGAATGCTACTCGCACCGCAGTGCTATTCGCTGCTTCGCGCCGGGCTGGCTTAGTTTTGCGTGAGGTTACAAACACAAGACACACACACACAAACACACACACCCAGAGTCTAGGAATCTTCTCCATCGTCCTTTCCTTTTCCCTCCCTCTTTGGAGTCTCTGATCAGTTCACGGCGATGAGGGAGCAACTCAAAAGGTAAGTTTAATTATTATTCAAACCCGTCCTTTTTTCCTGCTCTTTTTCATTGAAAACCTCGCACTTGTCGAGGCTTGTGTGCTGCTGGCAAGCCAGGGTAGTTAAAGGCAAATTAAACTTCTGAAGACGTCTTTGCATTGGGAATTTACAGCTTGAGCGTCCTCCCTGCCAGCTGTTTTCTCTTGTTCTCAGTGCAGGTGCTTGTAGCTGGCTGGAGCATGCCAGGGTTTAACCCTTTCTCCCACGGCTGTAGACTTTGAAGATGAAAGATTTCTTCTCCCCGGTGCAGAGGCGGCTGGGTGGGGGGTTTGTTTTTAATTTGTGTGTGTGTGACAGTACGTACACACAGAGAGAGGGGGGGGGATTTATCCTGACATCAAAGAAATTTTCCCGGCGCGCAGCCCAGTTCCTCTCTACATTTCTGTCGTTCAGGGGTTTAAAAGCCCTCGATTTTGTAGCCTGGCACTTTCTAAAGTACCTTTTAATCAGGCTGCATTCTGTGAGTGCCTTAAAAAAAAAAAGGAGGGAGAGAGAAGTCATATTATTTACCATTATGTGTGTAAGGACCCTGCAGAAGAAAGCTCACCAGACTTTTCATTCACCGAGTTAAAAGGTCAAATATCTGCTTGATTTCTTCTGGGAATTCGAACTGACGTTTAATTCAGTGCATTCCTTTCTCTCTCTCTCTCTCTCTCTCTCTCTCTTTAATGCGCCTTCCGTGTCTTGGTGAATGTGGTCTAGTTGGAACATGCTGGCTGTGTAGGTATGAATGAAAGAATACATGTAAGCAGCAGCTAAGCAGGAAGTCGGGATAAGGAAAGGGAGAGAGTCTAAAATGTGTACAGGGAGAAGCTGTTTGTTTGCATCATTAATAGAAAACTTTAAAGGCAAAAGCACTGAGTATTGCATTTTGGTGATTCCCCCTCCCCCAGCATTGTGGTTGATACCTGCATCATTGTAAAATTTACGAGTAGAAAAAATATACAGTATTATATCTGGTATATCATATTGCTAAATAAGTCAATTTTCTCTAAGTTAACTTGATTATATATATATATTCCTAAATGCTGGGGTTAGAGAATAAGAAGTGTGTGTGTGTGTGTGTGTGTGTGTGTGTGTGTGTGTGTAATTTGTATTTGCTGTGAACAGAAATGAGAAATTTTAATATTGGTAGTAATGTTTTATATGGTGTACCTTTGTAGGAAATTAGTATAGGATCTTAGAAAAGTATAGGATCTTAGAAAAAGTATAGGATCTTAGAAAAACACACCCTTGTTAAAGTAATGTACTCTATATTCAACCTTGCCTCTTAAAATAAGAACTAGTTTACTGAGGTGTTGCTTGTACCCTATTAATACCAGAGGAAATATAGTTCCCTAAAAGATATTCGGTCCATTATCACAAAGGAATTGCAGTCATCATTGTTTGATCCTGAATTCGACAAGACCCTGCAGTGAAATTGCTTTGGCAGAAGTGGAGAGGATAAGCTTTGAAAAGCAAATAGATCAGTGGACAAGTAACAGCTGGAGGGGTTGGCTCACCAAGCTTTAAAAACTGTCAGTGTGCACACAATAAAATGCTGCACATCAAAAGAGACAGAAAAATAATTACCATACTGTATTTAGCAATTGACATTTACTCCCTTCTGCTCCTACTTGATATTAATGCAAAAACTTTTTAATTTGTGCATCATCTTGGAATTCTGAAAATGCCAGCCAAAGCCAATAAAACAACAAACGGCCAACTTTTTCTCAAAAACACACTCATCTGAGGATTATAGATTGAGACAAACAGTAATCCTTCACAAACCACAAGAGGCTGCTACTTTCTGCATCACTATTCTATTATTTTCACCCTGATTAGTTTCCCTTCAGGAAATTGGGAGAAGATGGGAGGAGGGATATTTGCAGCTCTAAATAACAGCTTTTACAGGCAGGTTACATTTTAATTGGCCCATAATTTACTCTGCTCTAGAATGAGTGACAATTTGATTTATATTAGTATTTCTTTGAAGTGTTAGCTTTAGTTAGCAAAACCAAAACCAAATCTGAGTCTATATATTTTATATCCATCTATCTATTTAAACGTACTCATACCGCTGGTCCATTAAATCTGTGATAATCTCAGGCACTACTGGAAAACAGGAAAACACAAAAAAAGACAAAAGGCTGTTTCAGTTCTGCAGTCTGGTGATTTATTATTTCTTAATTTCTGATTATTAGTAAGTAGGTGTTTGGGGTTCCCTGTTGCCACCTGACAGCATTTTGTTATTCTTCACACATACGCATCTAGTTCATACTGCATTTTTCAAATCGCAGTGGGAGGGGGATGGAACTTGCTCTAATGCTGTTGCAAATTAAGAATAATATAATGTGAAGAATGAATATGCAATTCCATGCTCAATTTTTTTACCCACAACAGCTTTTTAGCAAGTGCACATGCTAGAATCCAAAGAGCATATGATAAAATATTTAAATATAAAATACACATTTTAGAAATACATTCAAGAATACAACGAAAAATGTTTAATATATTTATATTCCTATGAAATAAGTTCTAATGATGGACAGAGCAAACCTAATTGGGAATGATGGGGGTGGGGTGGGGAGTGAGGTGGCAGAAAGTCTTTCACTTCTATAGCCCTTCACATTTGTGCCTGCCAGGGTAGAAGTCGGGGCAGTACAGTAGTACCTCGGGTTACAGACACTTCAGGTTACAGACGCTTCAGGTTACAGACTCCGCTAATCCAGAAATAGTACCTCTGGTTAAGAACTTTGCTTCAGGATGAGAACAGAAATCGTGTGGCGGCAGCAGGCGGCCCCATTAGCTAAAGTGGTACCTCAGGTTAAGAACAGACCTCCAGAACGAATTAAATTCTTAACCTGAGGTACCACTGTATTTGTTTCATCTGGCCCTAACCATTTTCCCTTCATTGTACCAGGCAACATGTCTGATCGTGGGATTTGGGAGGAATTGAGAGGCTGTGAATTCAGATTCAAGGTTGCCTTCACCCTGCCTTCACCCATCTCTGGAACACCTTGTTTTGTTGGTGGAAATGCTGCTGGAGGGATTTTCCATGTGCATAGCAGGGGCCACCACAGCAGACATCCTGGCCCTGGTGGCAGGGAGGCACCACTACCCAGTCCTAATCCCTTCGAGCCAGCATGTCCAAGGGTTAGGTTTATTCTGTTAGGCTGCTTTTATCATTTTCGCTGCTGAAGTGTTTTCAGAACAAGTTGTAATAAAGGATGCAGAAGATAGAAAACTAAAACTAGAGACTTTAGAACATGGCTAGGCAAACTAAGGCCTGGGGGCCGGATCCGGCCCAATCACCTTCTAAATCTGGCCCGTGGACAGTCCAGGAATCAGTGTGTTTTTACATGAGTAGAATGTGTTCTTTTATTTAAAATGCATCTCTGGGTTATTTGTGGGGCATAGGAATTCGTTCATTCCGCCGCCCCCCCAAATGGGATAAATTGTTTACTAACACAGTCTGCACCTAAATCGTCCTGCATAATACCTTTGTTAATCTTGTGCTGGAATGTTCCTTTTTTCTTTTGCTTTGTTTATCTTTATAGAAGTTTAACTCAATTGCCATTAGTAATGAAACCAGAATGGGGGTTCCAGAGGATGTTCCAGGAGGCCCTGGCTGTGTTCAACACATCATGATGCAAATGCCATGGGTGCAATTGTCTCATGCACAGTCAGCTGTTGTCTTTCTTTATTATATTTAATATATATACCACATCTGATGATCATGGGGCAGATTAGAGAGGTCTTACCGTAAAGTGATTTATTTTAAATCGTTGACTCTTAATGCATATATTTAAATTATTTGATTATAATTCATTACATGCCATATTTAGAGATAAGGTAGTTTAGGACTTCATTTTTTAGGTCACAGTGAATGTCTGATGGACGTTAATGTTTTGCGTTATTTGAAATAGGCAGTATTTGCAGGTGATACTGAGCTGGTTTGTTGAGGCTCGTCCTGTGTGAACTAATTTTCACCCCAGCCCTCTGCAAGGAAAGAATGACCAAACTGTGGGCATTTCAGTCGCTGATGGGCGAGCTTGGGTGCAAAGAGGGCTTTCCTTTCTTTTTAACATGTAATCCACATCATGGTATTAGACTTACACATTCTGAACCAGCAACAGCACAGGAGAGAGCTTATTTCACCAGTCAGTGAAAATAGCATTCATTGCTTCATGCTATCTCCTTTGGGCTTCATGGCTCATCCCAAAAGCTGTAAAAGCATAGGATGCCAGGTCAGTACTAAGACCATTAACCCATCTAGATCAGTATTGTCTAAGCTGCTGTTCAGGGTGTCAGACAAAAGTCTTCCCCAGTTCCTTCTTGGGGATATTGTGGGTTTGAACCCGGAGCCTTCTACGTGTAAACCACATGCTGTACCACTCAGCTGTGGTAAAGTGAGGCCAGAATGTGCAAGTATGTTCTTGCACTCCAGTTCCTGTTTAGCTCTATAGCTGGGCTTGGAAATTGGATTAGAGAGGAAAGCATGACCAGTGTGCACCTCAGAATTCACTTTCTGGACTTTGCTTGAGACATGATGGCTTCCTTGTGTATAAACCTGGACACCTTTGGAAAGAATGGAGGGATATGGATTTAATACAAATAAAGAAGTAATCCTCTGCACAAAGAATTCCTTTAGGAACAGAAACAGCATGGGTCCTTCAACAGATGGAGCACACTGGTTTGGGAAGGGAAAGATGAAGCTTTCTTTCTTTCTTTCTTTCTTTCTTTCTTTCTTTCTTTCTTTCTTTCCAATAATGTAAACCACCCTGTAATCCTCGGATGAAGGGTGATATGGAAATTTAATTTTAAAAAAGAAATGAATGATGAAATAAATAACGATTATTTAAAGTATAAGGGCTCCAAAATATAAAAATTAGATTAGCTAACCTGTTAGAGTAATTAATTGCCAAAGTGATGTCCTGAAAGTATTTGAAAATAGGCCCTCTAATTGCACATAGTTTTACTCCAAACAAAATACTAAATATGTGTCCCTCTGAACTTAGAATTCAATAAACACATATTGAGATTGTTAACACTAGAGCAGCCCAATCACTATAACATGAGAAGGATTTCATAACGTCTGTTTCAGGAGATGAATACATAATATTCAACTACCCCAGTGTATCCCATAGCCAGACAGATAAGGATAACCCATGCATGAGGCAGAGGGAAGCAGGCTAGATAATTTGTCTCCCTGTCTAATAGATTTCTTAGTCCATTTGCTTCCAGGGTAAGGGCCTTAGCTAAGTGCCAGAGAATATCCTTAGTAGTCAGAAAGTCCAGGTTCAATGCCCTGACATCTCCAGGTGGTTACAGGCGAGAACCCCATCTGAAACCCTGAAGAGTTGCTGCCAATCAGTATGGACAGCACTGAGCTAGATGGGCAACACTGTTGTTTATCTCTTTCCACTGATGCTTCCTAAGTCCTTCACATCTTTTTACAATGCTGATGCAAAATAAAGCAGGAAATGTAGTGGGAAGGATCCATTGCACTTGTAGTACTGCACATTCCTTCTTTTACCATATTCCACCATTTGAGCACAGGGAAGCATTTTTGTCCGAATTTTTAGCTTTCTGTTAAACAAACTTGCATGCTTATTGGAGTTAAAAATTGCTGCAGATCCATTAAAGATGCTACTGTGTTCCCAAGTGTGGTTCAGAATGCTAAGAGTTGCTGAGTTGGCATTTTGCTTCACACAGTGTGTATACACACACACACACACACACACACACACACATACATACACACACACACACAAAAGCAGCCCCAAAGCTAACAATTAAATGGCCTTTGAAAATGGCAAAGAGGCTTATGAAGGGAAGTCTCAGTGGAGCCTAACCTTTCCTTGAGCTGCACTTGTGTGTGGAATTGTTGATAACTTTCTAAGCTGAAAATGTTCAGAAAGAAGGAACACTTTTTAGTTGGTGGAATGAAATAGCTGCAGTCTTCTTGTGTTCTGAATATAAAGTGCTGGTTAAATCAGCTCTTGCGCTTTACAATCACACTCAACCTTCACAGAATTTTCCACAAATGATCTTCAGCTTTCCTTAAAATTTCACGCAGGAGTAAGAGAAGTCCTTCTGGTTCTCGAGCACTTTTTCTGCTCTTGGATATTATATGTTAATAATTTCTAAACTGATCATACATTATTTTTGTTAAACAATTGTATCACTGTTGCCTCATGGCACTTATTTCAATGGAAAGAGGTTTGTTTTCAGGTCTGAGCCAGAACTTGCAATTTCCTGATAAATAGTTGCTTAGAACTGACCATTGAGAAACACTGAATTGAATAGGATTTACTTACCAGCAAATGTGTTTAGGATTGCAACCTTATGTATTAAGTGTGACTGTTTTTTTGTGAAGACGAATACATGAAGGAGAAGTAAAGTAAAGCAAAGCACATAGTTTGTCTCCTCCCTCCGATAGTTTTGTTAATCCACCTCAAAAATATCAGTGGTAATCAGAAAAAAAAACATGGAAGTAAATTCAGGTATTCACTCTAATTCTGTTGTTGAAAAGAACTGGGCACCTCTACCTATTGACTTGTCTTCCTGTGGTTTCATGGAATGCTAATGAACATAATAATTGCTAAGGAATTAATGTTAACACAGAGAAAGTTGGAAGGGACTGTAAATTTTGAGAAAGATTGAAAGAAGTGAGGAATCTGTATTAACTTCAACACTGATCAACCATTAGGTTCCCATTACAATCTTTATAATAGCTTAGGAAAAACGTGTTAATGAATGTTCACAGAAACATACTTTCCAAATTAAAGGTGTCTGTGTAGATTGCCATTTAGGACTCTTAACATGGTTGTGATTTTGAAGCAGTGAGTGAAGTGTCAATTTAAAGTGAGAACTTTTGCTGTATAAGAGTCATGATGTTAGAAAATTGTGATTGTCAGAGCTTTACCCTGACATCATAGGGACAAACATCCCTGCCAGTTGGCTGAGCTTCTGTGATAGTATGGAATAGTCTCGTGCTTTGTAATTACTTGGGTCAACCTTACATTTATTTAACCACTAGCCTGGTAGCCATAGGTGAGAGAAATTGCTTGCAGTCAAGTGCGTGGAATTCATACAGTCCAGTGATTAGGCTGGTGGAAGAGGGATTGAATGCTCTTTCCCGCCTCTGTGCCCAGCATAGAAATGCAGCAGGCTGCTGCAGGAGGGTTGGAGCTCTCAGTTTCTCTTCTGCAAACCCCCAATAAAACCGGTACCTTTTGTGGACTATTGTGGATACCTAAATCAGCCTTGAAAGTATCAGCAGAGGGGTAGAGGGGGGACTATATACACTTGAGGGGAAGGGGGTCATATTAGCGAGAAGATAGAGATTTGAAATAAGCCATTCCAAACTGCTGTTTTTAATATAAGGATCCTTGTTTGCATGAAATTGAAATTAAATATCTGAACCTTCTGAGAATTTTATTGTTTATGGATGTATTTTTTATTTTCCAAATATTGGAAAACAAACAAACTTTAAAGCGGCTTTAAGAACAAAAAGAAACAGAGAGAAAAGGTGAAATTATATCCGTACCTCATTCCACCTACATCCTACCCCTCAATGTCTGTTCCCTCACAATTCTACTATATCAAACATTCAATGGAATATATTCATAAATCCACACACAGCAAGAATTTGAAATAGGTTTGCTCACTTGATAATCTACCGATTATAGACATGTACTGTAATACAGAATTCAAAGCAGCGAGCAAATGATTGGTCACTCTGTTTTTAAACTGAACATAAATATTCCAAATGGTTACCAAGACCCAGATTAAGGGCAGGAGCTAACATGATTCCATCCAGAGCTTTGGGAGCAGTTGTAAGGCTGGCATCAGCAGTTGGCAATTTCAGGCAGCTCCCAGGACCTCTGTGTCTCAATAGGGCCCATTGCTGATGCCTCTCCTGGATTCCCGTAGATAGACAGACACACCCACACCCACACACAGTCGTACCTTGGATCCTGAATGCCTTGGTACTCGGACATTTTGGCTACCAAACGCCGCAAACCCAGAAGTTTGCAAACCCTGCAGCCAATCAGAAGCTGTGCTTTGGTTTCTGAATGTTTTGGACGTCGAATGGACTTCCAGAACAGATTCCGTTCAACTTCCAAGGTATGACTCGGGGGCGTGGGGGGCGTGTGTGCGCTGATCTGAGCAGCACTTACCAGCTGCTTGCAACAACCACCCTGAATCTACCACAGTGCCCTAAAGCAAAACTATATCACATATATCCTGGAAAAAATAAAATGGAAGTCTGAGCCACCTGTTGATACTGCTTGGAACATTTGCTTCAGCTCCAATTAAACTCACCTAAGCTGGAGAATTCCTGCCAACCTAGCAGTTTGAAAGCACGTCAAAGTGCAGGTAGATAAATAGGTACCGCTCCGGTGGGAAGGTAAATGGCGTTTCTGTGCACTGCTCTGGTTCGCCAGAAGCGGCTTCGTCATGCTGGCCACATGACCCGGAAGCTGTACACTGGCTTCCTCAGCCAATAAAGCAAGACGAGCGCCACGACCCCAGAGTTGGTCACGACTGGACCTAATGGTTAGGGGTCCCTTTACCTTTACCTTGAAGCTGGAGAATGGGTATCTGAGGGCAGTTTGCTCAAAAACCCTCCTCAAACCTGTGACCTCAGTGCACACAGGTTTCCAGCAAAAGCAAAGTCTTCTTAAAACTGATTTTTATCAAATAATCAAGTTTGATTTAAATAAAGCATCATTTCAATTAGTTGCTAGACTGATATATAAATGTGATTCTCCCAAGTTATTTTTCAACACGAACAAACATATAAAACCTCTCAGGCCAACTAATGACTATTTGGAGAAAGCGCATAAAAGTGACAGAAATCCTTTTAATCATCTAGTCTTATTTATTCACACATACTAAGTATATTATGAATTAATAAAACATTATTAATAAAAATGTCTTGGAAGTTTAAAAAGAGCCTTTAAATTAAGGCAAACTATTTTTCTCTTTGGTTTTAAAAATCACTCCTCATAAATACTTTACCACCTCTGATTAGAATTAGCACCACAATAGTCTTTGTCCTTAATAGTGTATATGCATGAATGAATATTCCTTAGATTCTTGCCCGAAATATATTAAATGTTGGTTTTTGAATATCAGATATGACTCGTAAAAAATGATAAATAAATAATGACATTCTCCCTATCTGATGAGAGAGATGTTGCACGTATTTTGAGAAGTCAAATAAATAATTTCCCTCATATACACAAAATTGATTTCAGCTGGCAAACCTCATAGTTGGGCCTTCACACACATACTTGGTAGTTAAAATTCAGTAGGCATACTTGGGGTTGCAGTGAGGGTGTATCAATATACGATACTGGATTTCTGTACTAGTCTGAAAACCATATGTACTACTAAGTAGGTGTTATGCCCTATATAATAAACATTTTATCTCATTAAATTATATGTAACTTTATAAACATGTGAACTTATTTACAACGAATCTCTGTTCTTTAGTCCTACAAAGAAGCAGAACTTTACTATGTATAGATATTTGCTTGAGAGCTTATCTTACAGATAACATTTATAAAAGCATTCATTATGTCCTATATGATGTCATATCATGTGAATTGTATGTAGAGTTGTTTTGTTCACTGAGGTATTAGTACTTTGGAACTTCTTTGCCTAAGAGAACCAGTCACACCTGGGCACTGCTAGATTATTTAATTTATGGGCAATTTCTACCTCTATGTCCCTCTCCAACTCTCATTCTCAGGTTTCATTCAAAATTAACCCCCACATTAACCCCCTAGAGCTTCCCCTTCCCAACATATAAATGTCAAACCCCCTTTTCACTTTCCCAATTTTATTTTTGAAGCCACTTTAAAAGTTTCTCTTCTCAGTGTGGAAAGTAAGTAGCACAGTCTTTTAAGTAGCACAGTCTCTTTTCTCCACTTCCCACCAAGGCCTTCCCCTTACCCAACTCATTTACTACATATTACATACATTTACTCCTCCTCGTCCTCTTTATTCCCGCCCTACCTTGCCCCACCACTTTGTGCTGTTTTCATTGGCTATTTCCCAGTGTCAGAGCAGTGTAAATATAATATAGAGTAGGTATTTTCAAACTTTTCATTCCAAGGACCCACTTTTAACCCAAACATGCATTTGAGGACTCATTTCTTAATATTTTAACATATATTTGTATGGTGGTAATGCTCCTGTTGTGACCCACCTTGGATCAAGCTGTGACCCTCAAGTGCATTCCGACCTACCAGTTGAAGACCAGTGGTATAGGGAGATGTAAACATTTATACAGTGCCCTTCTAGTTCTCCTGTACCATTCAGGATAATTGAACTGCCTTTCCACGTTATTCAGCTCCTCCTTCCTAATTTCCTTTTTGAATTCAGCTATAACACTTATTTTTCTGAGCTGAGCAAGGTGTCCTTGGCATCCCATTAAGCTCCTTTCTTTACTTGGCAAAAAATGAAGTAACACCCAGGTCGAATAATAAAAGCCGAATTTAGAAAAATAAAAATCCAGATTTTTTAATTTTACCTGTAGTCTACTGCTTTCTGTGATTAAACTGAACATTAATATGGAACATACTAAACCCTGAATCAGTGATGCCACTTTTGCCATTTCTCTGTCTTTTATTTTATTTAGTTCATATAAAGTGTACACCACTTGATTGTAAAAAATCTCAAAGCAGTTAATGAGCTAGATCAATAGAAAGCGTGTCAACCTTTCTGGATTCGGCTATGTAGTTGTGGAGCTACTCATGGACTAAAATGCAGTCAAGAAATCTGTGCATTGCTGGGCTACAATCCTTTCTCAAGCCTTCTGTGCAACACATACCAAATCTTTGACTGACTAAAAAAAGATTACACTTTTGCTGTGGATGGTATTAAGTCACACAATCCGACTCCCACTTCACAAGACATTACAGTGTCCTCTTTATATCATATATTTAACATAGTTGGCATGTGTATAAAAATGTATGAAAGGGATTGATGAGGTTTTTTTTGCGTGTGCTACATATGATTGCTTATGTAAGCCTAATGCAATGTGACACTTTCCCTGAACTTCAGTTAGAACATTGACAATATTTCTGGTTCCAGGAAGACGTATGATGAATATTATAGTTGTTGTTATGGTTTTTGTCACTTGACCTGAAATTACCCTTGTATTACCACATGTAATAACTGAACTGTACAATTACTAAACGGCAATCTGTGTAAGAAGAAAGCTAGTTTGCCCTAAAAGTATTGGGACTGGCATAAACTTCATATAGTATTTTAAGTGAATCGGTATCTTTTTTGTCTTGCAGCCATGAGACACAGACTACATGCTGGGATCATCCTAAAATGACTGAGCTCTACCAGTCCTTAGGTAAGATAATTTTTCATATTCAACTGCTTGGTTCTGAGGAATATTTTCTAGAGAAATCACAACAATATGGGGTGTAAATACCTGCATTGAAGCAAACTTTTAAAACGGAAACATAGGAAAAAAGAAAATCTTCGCTTTAAGTGTCAGCAAGTGCTTTAAATGTTCAGTTCTTTCATGTTGTTTTATAATAAAGGTGCATTGCAGAGATTTTACCTTTTAAAAACCAACTAGTTAGCATGAGCACACACACCCCTCATCAGTTGAAAACAAGGCCCAGCATTAACTGAAGGCAAGCCTTGTCAATGTGCTGGACCCATCTTGTGGGTTGATTTACTGAATTTTGGGGCATGAAGGTGTGGCCAAAGGAGATTGTTTTCCTTGCTTTAAGCCAAAAAACCCTTCTCCAGTTGTTGCACATCCCTTGGCTTCCAGCTGCATTCTAAAAACAAAAAACCAAAAACCCAACAACTTTATCTCTGCAGTCCTGTACCTTGTATTTTTTTCTGGAACCAGAAATACAGCTGGGGACATGAAGAGAAAGGCACAGAGTGACCATACAATATTTAAAGTGCAGGCAAAAAGCATTTGGGGTGTGTGTGTGCTGCATGATTATTTGTTCTGTCTGCTCAAAAGGAAATGCAGGGAGGTTGCAGAAAGGGAGACAGATTGACAGGCTTTGATATGTTTCCTCCTTTTTCTGCACTTTAAACTTGTGTGGCAATCTCACACCTTTCTGTGTGCACCTTCCAAACTCTGTGTGTGGTCCACAAAGCGCTGTTTAGTATTTTCAGTACCTTTATGGTGGGAATAAAGTAAGCCATATGCAAGCCTTTCCTCAGAAAATAGTACCCATAGTGTACTCACATACTATGATAAGGTTAGCCTGCAGCAATCATGTTTAAGAACAGCTAATCTCACTTCAAATACTGTAGGCCAGGGGTCGGCAATGTGTGGCCCATGGGCCGGATGCGGCCCACGAAGACCATTTTACCGGCCCACGAGCCACCCCCGAACCAAGCCACCGCACTGCGCTAAACAGGCACAGCGTGGCACAGGGACTTGCAGAGCGGCCCCGGAAGTTGCATCTGCACACATGCAGATCTCAGAAATCATGTCTGTGCATGTCCAGATGCCCAAAATTGCTTCTGCGCGGGAGCGATTTTTGGCGTCTGGGCATGTGCAGGAGTGATTTCCAGCGCCGCTCTGTGCCAGTCCTGCCCATGGATGAGCTCCATGGGAGTGATCTGGCCCATGGCCAGTAAACCTTGCAGAGCCCTGCTGTAGGCTATAGTTGGAGATTGCTTCTTTAATGTTTCCCCATCTTCCATTATGTTGCTCCATTGATCCCTGAACATCTTGTGCTTTTGCTTTGAATGGATGCATGGAAAGGAATATGTATTTCAGAATAAGATACCACTTCATTTTGTATTTTAGCTACAGTACATTTATCAGCAGATTGAGAGATACAAATATTTTAGCCATAGTTGAAAAGTGATTGTTTTATTCTGTTTGCAGTATAAATTATTATTAAACATAGACAAATAAAAACCCAGTGTAAAAGAAAGATAGCTTTTGAATTCAGTAAAAACATGATCTATTTTTGGCATACAGAACATGGGGTTACAGATGTTTATATTTACATTTTAGCTAGGAATGATAGAACTTTAAATTTTGTATCTGTGATGCATGGGAAGGGATTTTAAAATATTTTTGATGCTTCCAAAATAAGCAACCCTGTCAGAAATACTGTAGAACAGACTAAAATTAGTATACTAGGCACAGTACAATACTTTATATAAATTGAACAATTCAAAATCAATACATTTACTCTTGGGCAGAATCTTTAATGTGTATTCAGTCCTTCCCTTTGCCTTGGGTTGGAATGCTTAATAATAATAATAGGATGTTTCTGAAACCCTTTAAGATTTTCTAATTTGTATAAAAAGTTAAAATTAAAAGTACATTTTATATTGCATGATTATTACATATATTATTCCTTGCTCTAACATGCACATATCAGGGTGAAATCTGGTTTCTTGGTTGAAGTGATGCTCATAGTTTAAGAAGGCTTAACTCCCCTTTTACAGGCTTGGTGGTGATATAAAAATGGTATCCATTAGTTTTAGAAGAATGTAGTCATGCCTTATACAGCATCACAAGCCCATGAAGAACCTTTCTTCTTTCCTCTTGAAGTTATAAATCTAACATGCAGAAAATCAAATCATTTTTCCAAATAATGTATCCTCCCCCCCCCCTAAAATAACTTTTCATATAGCAAGCTTTTCTGTTAAGGAGAATATATTGGCCATTTCTCCCTGTTCTATCTTTTTTTACGTGATTCTCTTTATAGGTTCACCTTTTGGTTTGTTCCCCCCCCCCCCAATGTATTTCAGCTTTTGATTTTCTATAACACAATGGTTGACAGCACCACACTCTGTTTCAATGACAGATTGTGGTTTGCTTTTGCTTTTCAATGATTTTGCAAGAAGATAACCCTGCACACATTTTTTTGTTTATTTTATACCACATATCCAAAGTTGTAAATTACTGATGGTATTGTATTTGCTATTACTACCTAGTTGTCTTATTTAAACAATAGCCTTTTAGTATTGTGCTTTCTTTATCATTCAGTAGTTCATCTTTGAACTATTTGTTTGTCTTTACAATTGAAAATACTATCTTCTAACAGCTCCATGTTTCATTAACCACTGATGTGCTAAAGCTTTTACATTGTTTCATACCTGGATTTAAGAGGCAATAAATAGTGAAAAGCAGCTACACATCCTGCTTTGTTCATAAGATCAGTAACAGAAAGATACATTATACAATAGTGGAGTTTGATTATGGAAAGACATTGTGAAGATTAGGTTAATTTCTCCACCAACCGTTTTCCATGTCAGCCACAGTGCTGGAGCAGATTGTATCCTCTTGAGGTTTCTCAACTCAATTCCTCTGGCTTTTACATACTGCTTTTTGCAGACCCAGTGGCAGTCCTATTGCAGTATTTCTATGCATGTCTTGCAGGAGGTTTAAATAAATTTTTTAGAGTTTTGTTGAACATTTTATTGGAGAACAGTGGAACAGTTACTTATTAATAGAGCAAGGTGCAAAATTCCTAAATGTTGTGATTTTGCTTTGACAAACTATGATTGCTTTTTATTCTCTTCCCCACCCCTTTTAACAACATACTTTGTGTTCTGTAAGTTTTGTTTTATTTGTGGTTACTGGACCTTAAATAATATCCAATATTTGATTAGTTTAACTGTTGCTTACATTCCTTATGCCCACCTTTCAGACTACTGCAAATATTTACCAGCCTTTAAGAAACTTTATTTGCTTGCTTCTGCAGCAGCAAGGCATTCACTCACTAAATGTGACTTTTCTCTCTGGTTCTTCAAAACTAAACAAGAATACTGTGAATTCAGAGGTACAGAATGATTCTGAATGTTTGTGTGTGTGTGTGTGGTAACCATTTCCACAACATCATAAGAGAATGGAGGACTAAACACAATTTGCATATACTAAGTTATATGCATAGATACAAATTTAGAAATAATTATTACTCCACTTTCTCCACTTAATCCTGTCTCTACTTTTGTGTTTATATGACTGTACTAAGGGCCAGTGAGGAGGAAAGCAGTTGGGGATTTATATGCAGAAGGAGGTGCATTGAAGAAAAGCAATCTCTCTAATTCAAGAGCCTCATATATAAGACTCTTGGAGTCCGCCGTTGGGTCCATTGCACTCTTACCAAACTTCACACAATTCAATTCTTTTCAGGGCAAAAAAGTCACAAATGACAGGCTGGTGTAGTTATTTCACAAGATGAACCGCAATTGAAATAGTCTCAGATTGCATTTAAATTGCCTTAATACAAGCTTCCAACAAGTTTTGTCCTTGCATTGAGGAAGTGAAACAAGCAGGTATTAGAAAGCAGATCCTTTTTCAAAAGCTTTATTTCTTTTCGGTCCTTGCAGTGTTGTCCTGCCTCAGATATGGTACCAGAAATTAAATCATTGCAATAGGTGGTAGCATGGCATCCAAGGCCAGTCCTAGGCTTTTGTGGTCCCTTGGCCTTTTCCAGTGTTAGAAACTGATATATGAAAGCTAGGAGCTAAATGGCACTTTAAACTTGAAACTATGGGCAAAACAAATGGAATGTCTAGGCGCGCTTTTTTAATAACAAGAATACAAAGCTGAAAATGAATGAGCTGCAGCTAAAATATTATGTTCATTTTTCACATGGTCTAGTCCTCCCCCTGCCCACCCCCCTAATATTCTTAAGAGGGTCTATTCTCCAGTCTTCAGAGAGTAGCTAGAACTGGGGATGCAGAAAAAAGTCCTCCTTTCCTTCCACTCTGCAGTTTTAATCTGAAATCTTCGGTGCAGTACTGCGCCCAGAGTTCAGAAACTGCTCATGCTATTGAAATTCCCTGGCGCAAAATGCGTGTAGAACAATGGGAGTTTTGAACACTGGCCTTTTCTCCTCCCTCTGAAATTATACCCCTCCCTTTCTGGATCTTACTGTAGAACTACCATCACTTAATAAAGAGGTGGGCAGACTTCAGGCTTATGTGATTTACCGTACTTTGTTTTTTACCAGAGACATGAGATCTACCAAGCAGAACCTGTTGCAATGGTGATATATTTAGAATTTAAAAATTCTGAGCCCAGGAATTTGTTTTTGCATACCATAACTGATTTGGGCTCCCATGCTGTCTGGTACTGCTGGGAGTTGTAGTTCAACAACATACTGAATGCACTGCATTACTATCCCTGGCTTAAGGCACAAAAATGTCAGTATTTGAAGCGAGACAGCTGCAGATAGAAGTTGTTGTATGCACCGTAGTAGCGACATTTTTATATAGGGACAAGTGTTAAAAAGGTGCTGAAACTTGTTGGGCCTAGGAGGTATGTGGTATATGTGGTGTGTGAGAGAGGGAAGTTACAAATAGTATGTAGAGTGTGTATGTGAGAGTGCCCTGTGTTAGGTAACTGACAGCATAATTCTGGCTGCGCGGTGTGTCATGGTATGGCATGGAGATTGGGGCAGCACAGAGGTTGGTGGTGTAAGTTCTAGAAAAAAGCCCTGATCCTAACCATGTCTGTTCAGCAGTAGGTATTATTGAATTCCATGCGGCTTACTTCCATGTCAGTGGAATTTGGATTGCAGCCAACAAATAATAGGGTGGTGGCAGAAAAATACAATCAGAGATTCTGGCAATGGCAGCAGCTATGAATTAGGCGGTGGGTGAACTGGACACCTGAAAGAATCTAGGCAGGTGAAGGTCAGGGTCAGCCTGTAGACCCTAGGACTTATGCTTGTGGAGCAGGACTCCCCCCCCCCCTTCTCGCCCATGCATCTCCTTCCAAATTGTCTCCTGGGGGGTCAGGAGAACCCCCAAAACAGCATGCTGGGATGTGGAGAGGGGGGTTGTTCTGTCTAGCAAGCTGAAATGCTTGCATGGCGGGTGGGTGTGTCATAGAGCAACTCTGAATTCCACTCAGTGTTTTCCGTATTTGTCTACCTATGTTTCACAGTCGCTGTGTTGATCCTATGCTGTATGACATCTCAGAGTTGCTTAAAAATATTTATCCTGCTTATGCATTTACATGCAACATGAGCATGTCTTCACTGTTGTATTTAGCAGGGAAGGTTTTGAGTTGTCTGCCCCTAGTTAGGGTCAGAAGTGGGATTTTAAAAATGGAACTGTTCTTCACAAACTTGAAAGGTAATGCACCTTTTCAAATCAAATTCTGAGTCTTATTTTGAAATCTGTCAAACCCCCAATAGCTCCATTTGGTGTGTGACCCATCAGTAATAGTGGGCAGCATGCCAGAGGAGGGGGAATATAGAGAAACAGGAAAAAAAGTAACAAGAGTTTAGTGTGGGGACAGGGGAATTTGTTGACTGGAAGACAGAAATTGAGGGACAGTTTAAGTTTGCCCTGTTTTTTTTGTTTTAAACCAATATGAATAATTGCTGCAGTTGTAATGCTTGGTGTTTTTTGTGGTTTTTTTAAAATCAAATTTGCCTGAAGTTTTTAAGGCAACATTTGGTCTAGAAGCATTTTTAGTACATAATTAATAAATAAATGTGACCTTCTCCAAAACTGCAAGAGAGATCATTCTCTTCATGCTCTCTGCGGGTTATGCTGCTTCCTGATTATTATTTTTTATAATCTGGTTATATATAGATAATGAATATACTCTTAAGTGATTTTCTTTTCCTACAAGATTTAAACTGCAAAATAACAGAGCACACTTTCATGGACAAAATGCAATTCCCTTCCCCCAAAACACAGCTACAAGACAACATATTTAATCCCAATTCCCAAGCCATGGCTAAAATGTCTGACATCTATAAGGCATTGCCATCTCTTTTCCTTACATGTTCGAGGGAATGTTGATTGGTTCAAGCATTTCAATAGGACATAAGTCACACTATTATTTATTCCATTATCTTAGTTCAAACTTTCTAGTATTAACACTTAAAGCCAAATAATTTCAATCAAAAAAATTTTTTTTTAATCAGTAATCTTAACACATGTGTAAATTATAGCCAGTGATCTTAAGCATGGATAAGTACCACTAAATTGTAAACCATTTTCCAAACTACATCTTAAACTGCACCATAGCTCTGTGGTAATGTCTCAGAAAAATGTGTACTGTTGTGTTTTAATGATATTTTAGCAATATCGACCTCAGCATTTTCAGTTAACGAAAGGGTATGTTTCCTCCAGGTAAACTAGTGTTGTTTTAAATGGTAATTGTAGCAGCTGGATGCAGTCATGAATGTGGACTTATTTGCTACCTCTTTGGATTCTCTCTGAATTCACCAGTGTAAAATAGTAAAGGCAACTCACAGTTCTTAACCTGAAGCATGATGCTTTTTAGTTTATATTTCCAGAATCTATTGCTTTATCATCTGTAACTGTAAACCCTATGTGTAAAAAGAAAGTGGGGAGAATAAAGACATAAATTGGTCGCAGTCACTGCAAACAAACATGACACATCTCTTACACGATGTATTTTTGAACTACGTATCAGAAGCTTGTATCAAAAGCTAGAATACATTGGCCATAAACTGGCACGGAGATCAGCTGTGGTAATTGAATGAACAGTTTCTCTTTTAGATCGCTTTCTCTTTGGCATTCAAAATGGTGTCTATATTATTCTTCTATCTGGCTTTCTGGGTCATAGAATCATAGTTGGAAGGTACCACAAGGGTCATCTAGTCCAGTGTTTCCCAACCTCAGGCCTCCAGATGTTTTTGGCCTACAACTCCCATCATCCCTAGCTAGCAAGACCAGTGGTCAGGGATGATGGGAATTGTAGTTCAAAAACAGCTGGAGGCCCAAGGTTGGGAAACACTGATCTAGTCTAACCCGCTGCAATGCAGGATTATGTGGATAATAATGTGTTTCTGGATCTAGTGCAATTTATTCAAGAATTCAAATACTAAGCTGGCATCCCATTATATATCCTACCTCTGGTATGTATGCTTGCCAATTCTTTTGTAAGTGGGGGGAAAAGACCACCATTCACTTTTGTATGTTAATACATTTATAAATATATTCATAGTCTAAAATTGTTCAAAGTTCTGTTTTTGGAATAAACTTTTAAAGAACTGACAAAAAATATTAAAATGAGCAAGAAGAAAGCCTGATAGCATGACGTGCTGTATTTGATAGCAAAACTGTATGTAATAACTAAAAGCAGCTAAAAACATTGAGTTTCATAAAATAACCTCAAAGACAGACAGTTGCTGTTTTCATTTGGAGTTGAGTGTGTGGCAGCAGGTTTCCTGTTCACTTAAAGTAGAGGTGGGGAACCCTTTTCAGCCTGAGGACTGCATTCCCTCATAGATAGCCTTCCCGGGGGACATTTGAATTGTGGGAAGGGATACATGTAAAACTAGGCAGAGCAGTAGGTGTGACTCTTACCATTGTAGAGTAGGCTGCATTGCAGCAAGGCAAAAATCTGAGATTCTAGGCATACATACACACTTCTCCCCATCCTGCATCCAAGCAATTGTTCATGGCAGCTAAAACAATGCACACTTGCCTATTTCTACCTGCAGAACAGGGCCGGCTCTAGGAAGAGCCAAAGTTAGGCATCTGCCTCAGGCAGCAGATGCTGAAGCACAGGGAGTGGCCAGAGCTGTGAGTGCCATGCAGCCTGCCCTGCACCCCTGTGCTAGCCTGCTGCCTTCAAAAGCAGTGGAAGATATAGTTCCTTTACTAGCATTAGAGTAAGATTAAACTACAGTCCAGTTGGCATCTGCACATGCCTTGGGAAAGAGGACCATCTTGTCCTTCACCTCTGGCCACAAAATGTCTTGAGCCAGCCCTGCTGCAGAAGGTGCATTTAAATTTCAACACCACAATTAGAAATAGTTATTTTCTCAAGAACTGCACATAGTACACCCATTAAAAACATGTACTAAAAGGCTTCTAGACCAGCAGTGACAGCAGAAGTGGTTTTTTAAAATCCGATTTAATGGGGAGCAGGCAAAACTGGATTAAACAAGTATAAATTATAGGCTGGAATTTTGATGATAACAGGGTGTGGATGGTAAAAAATATATGTATGTGAGCAGCACTGATTTCAGAATAAACTCCTGTCTGGAAGCACTCTTTGTTACAAGTGTTTTGAAGAGAGTGACATGATATTATGTTTTATTGGGGTGGTTGGGTTCTGGAGTAGGTTACTGTAGGAGACTGATAATACTGATAATTCCTTTATTTAACAATTCTTAAAAGCAGCCTAATTTTAATCATGTGTATGGATCAAGCATACAGCTTCATTGCCACAGCTTCATATGTTGTGAACAAGCCTCAGGTATATATGATGGGTGCCTTTCTGCTGCATAATTCAAGCACTATCAAATTAGCAAATTTACTGGCAACTTATACTTATAAAAGAGATCCAAATTGAGAATGTTAAGAAAAACATTTCATTGAAAAATGCGAGTGGAAGGGAAGTGGACAGAGGTTGAGGGGTTGTTACACTGTAGCTGCATGTAGCAAAGAGCTATGAGCGGTAGCTGCACTGTGGTGAAAAAGGTCTCCAGCAGAGAAAGCAAATGGAGGAAAAGAAAGGGGTGGGGTAGGTGAACGTGGAGCTTGTACATGCTGTAGTATCCATGTAAGGGTATTATTAATCCAGATATGCTAACTAATTGCTGTTTTTGTATAAAGTTTTACTGAGTTTAGCTCTCCTCCTAACATTATCATTTACATTACTTAAAGAGCATTGAAATGCTTTTTTTTCTTTCACCAGATGCTATTTATATGTTAATCCGTATTATCTCACTTCTCTTTCTCATTTGTAACATAGTATTCTTGCTTCTTCCCTCTGTCCTTAATTAAAGCATTTTCTTTTTTTACACATCTGCACAATGAAATTGCAGTCACAGTGCCTTGGCAAAAGAGGTCTTTATTAATTTGCTTTCATGATAGATTTGTTGTCTATGGGATTGTTTAAGTACCATAGTTTATTCTAAGCCACATGAAGGTTTGTGAGGCACTTTCTATTATGGTGAGGCAGATCTGGCAGGAAGGAACAATGCCGAAACAATACACTAATGAGCAGCCTATTTAAAAGGTGCATGGAAGTCTGTAACAGGAATACAGCAAATACATAATGAAGGCTAGTAGTATTAACAAGATAAGGTATTTTAGCAGACATTCAAAATGAATACTCCAAAAGCTGCAGTCTAGATATTGTGATGCTTGTCTCTTTGACAGCTAAATGGTGATATGAAGTGAGTTTTTTGCTACTTTTTTATATTAAAAAAGGTGGGCGGAAGAGTACTGTATCTCTGGGTGCTGAACTCTTTCATGAGAGTTTTATGCACTTCCTAGAATATTTACCAGACATGAGAAACAGAATGGAGGGAAAGTCAGAAGAGACCTATGAAGTGAAAAGAACATTTTTTGTGTGTGTGGTACTTACCCAGGATTGATATGCATGGCTTTTTTTGTGAATGCTAATGTCAGGTGTGATGGTGCAACTTCAAAGGCTTTTATTCTTTGCTCTGTCCCCATGAAAAGAAGCAGTGTCCACAAGTCAAGGAGAAACATGCACCAGATCTAGAGGCAGATTTTTGTACAGTATACGTTTTGGCACATTCATCCCTGCTATGCAAGATGAAGCCGCGTTCAAAAGTGGGCTGTAGCATAGAGGCATGATGGTAACAAAAGCCCACCTGCCTGCATTCCACCCCATGCTGAAGCAGAAGGGGCTCACTGGGTTTATTTCGGAGCTTATATATTTGTTTTGTTGTTTTTAAATGGAAGTGGGATGAATAAATATTTTAATAAAGATGTTGTGGCACTTCTGTTTTCAACCCATCTTTACTTGGGCGAGATACCATTCTGTCCCTGTTCATTGTAACTTCAAAGGGGCACCTTAACTGCTCAGTTATTAAATGAAGTGAAATGGTAGGCTTGGGAGGAATCTGATGCGGCAAAGAACAAGCACAAAAGTAGGTGAAAGTGGCACTGGCGTTGGCTCTTTATAAAGCTGCATTGTTCTCTGGTGCATAACGGGGTTCATTCCTACATGCAAACCCTGGCAGAAGTCCCTCCCTCCCTCCCTCCCTTTATCTTTTTTCCTCTCTTAAGTCCTTCTCTTTTTCCCTTTTCAAGTACTCTTTACAAGAAGCCTGCCAATCCCAAGCCGAAGGAGGGTAGTGGGGGGTGGGAAAGGAAGATTTCCTAATTCATATCTTTCAAGTAACAACACTTTAGTCCTGCAATAGTACTGTGCATCATTTTGGCCATAATCCAACCAAACCAAAAAATATCTTAATGCCATGAATTTCAATAGGAAGAAGTTTAGGAGGTGCTTAAATCTCCCTTGAAATCACTGAAACAGCGCAATCTTATACATGTCCACTGAGAACTGAACCATGTTACATTCAGTGGGACTTGCTCCTAGGTGACTAGATATAGGTTTGCAGCCTTAATGGTACTTAACTTTGGCGGGTTTCTGCCCTTTATGTGTGAAGCATATCACATGAGAGCAGTGTTGTTAATATTAAGGATAGCCGTTTCATGGTTACTGGTTTAATTCCTCACATTTAAAATGAAGAAAATATTTTAAGTTCTTATTTAAAATGAATCTTTAGTTTATCTGTTCACCAAATACTGTGCCATTGCATCAATTATGAAATAATTGATTTTCTCTCATCCCCTTTTTTCTATCATTCACCTCTTAGCTGACTTGAACAATGTTAGATTCTCAGCATACAGAACTGCTATGAAGCTCCGAAGACTACAGAAAGCTCTCTGTTGTGAGTATTTTACTAAACTTTCATTTTTTTGTATATGTACTTCAGAAACGTATACTTCAAAAATTGTGATGAGATAAGTAGCCTTGAGTCCTGTCAGGGAAAAGGTAGGGTATAAATAAAAATTTAATAATAATACTTCATTGTTAGTTTCCCCCATATTGTTCCCCCACCTCTTATACTGTTCATTTTCAGACTTGTACCCAGAATATGGCTCTAGGAAATACCATTGTTTAAGCAGGAGTTTTGTGAAAGAAATAAAATAAAATAATGCAAGGTGGAATACATGATTCTCCCTCTCCCCATTTTATTGCCTCAACAATTCTGTGAGGTAGGTCAGGGAAATATTTTTAAATAAAAACAACAACTGGGAAATGTTATGAGCCTCAGTGAAATTTCCCCTTAATTTGGATATGTAAACATTTTAAAGGGAAGTTGCACACCATAGTTTCTTTTATTTTTTTCCATTTGAAAATTGTTTTCAGTTTGCTTGTTAAACTTGACAGTTTTGGGTTCTGTTTGGGTATATACTGAGGATGTGGTTGAAAGCCCTCTGAATCATAGATCTTGCTTCTGGAAATACATATGTTCTAAGAAATGTCTGGTTACTAACATCATTATATGAAAATATGCAAAATGCATAGACATAAATACACGGCTTTCAGGAGGAAGACCAGAGACAAAAAAGACTTTAAAATAAACAGAATAACATCATCAGAATGAAATAAAAGCTTCCCCCCTTTCAATTATATATCTCATATGCAGGGCTTTTTTTCAGCTTTTTCCCGGCACCTCTCAGGTGGGCACCATTGCCATTCTAAGAGGATGAGGGAAGTGTTCATGGTGAGTTCTGGCACCTATTTTTTTTAGAAAAATAGCACTGCATATGAAAGCCAAAATACACAGCAGTAGTAGTAGTAATAATAATAATAATAATAATACTGAAGAGTTTCTAACTAGACTGTGGGCTTTGAAACTAACTGAAGGTTCGTGATAACTGTTAATGAATGTTGGTATTTCTGTGCTTTCATTGTCACCTAGAGGGTGGTATCCAAAGCTGTCTGTGTGTGAATGGAATGGACTCCCACTTCAGCTTCCCCTCTTCCCTCACAGCGCCCCTGATGTTCCCTCAAAAGGGACTCCAGAGGATTAGGTGACCATCTGGTGCTTGGGGAGCTGCTGTAGGGAAGAGGGGCAGTTGAAGCCCCATTATATGAGTGGAAATCTGTTTGTGCAACATTGATGGCTGCAGTAAGCTTATAAAGCAAAACCTTTTTCTGAATTTTGGTATCTCATATTGTTAGAAATCTGTGGCTGTAAGACTAAATTAAGGCTGGGTTGTTAGAACTGAGAAATAGCCAAACTCATGTGTATTTAAGGTGGTCCCAGGTGTGTGTTAGGGTACAGTAAGAGGTGTGGTGGGCCTACAGGTAAGTCTTTTTATTAGCATATGTGAAAGCTAATTAAAGCAGGCAGACATTTTAAGTTGTGACCCTTCCTTTAGGAATTTCACATAAGTTAGGTGCTAATTAAGTCAGACAAGCTTCCCTGAGATGATTGCCTGGTGAGCAGATAAACCATTAGGAAATACAGAGCTCAAAGGGGCCAGGTGTGAAAAGTTTATTCAGGGGATAAGAGTGTAGGGTTTAGAGTGGCAGGGAGGAGTTAAGGAATAGAGTTATTAAGCAGTGGGGTGGAGAAATAGTTGTTTTTAAAAAAGCGCAGGATGCTGATGTCTGTTTTGAACCCAGTGCTTTGGCTATGGGCTCTTGGAATGTAATGCTGCAGATCCCTCTATTGGATTCAGGTTGTATATATGTGTCAATAAACCATGTACTGTATCATAAAGACACCGCAGGCTCTGCTGTGCCTCATTGAAGGGGAACACAGACCTGGTATTCCTGGAATCTTAACACAACTCAGTGATTGGGATGATGTATAACAATATAACCACTCCATTAACATAGAAGGGGCTATGCAAAAGCAAGTTTTACATAGGTGTAAAAATAAAAGGTTATAGCATTAACTGAGGCAGTTCTGAATGCAGTATGTTTCACTGGCAAGTGTAAATATGTACTGGTGGTATGCTGTGGCACATCATATATAAATTATTGTTAAAAAGTAAGTCTCTGAAAATGTAAAGCTGTACAAATTACTTGGTTTATTAAGATGGATATGTGTGTGTTTCATACCACTCCTCCTTCAAGCAGTTGTAAGAACTTTACAGCATAATTTGTCTTCACTTGCATGTTTAATTAGGGCCAAGTCAGGTTTTTACCATTCCGGATGTTCTTATTAAACATGCATTGCCACCTCTGCTAAATACCTAAGCCTCTTGTTCATGCCTGCTTCAAAGGGAGTTGTTTGATATGGCTGGCTAACAATGTTCTCCAAGGAATTATTCTGAAGTAAGAAGCACAAAGCTAGGGTTGCCATATTTTGAAGAGCAAAAAAAGAGGACACATTTGCCAATTTCTACTTTTAACTACTTTTAGTACTTTCAACTCTCATTTTAAATACCCCTATTATATGTAGGCTATAGAAGCTGTGATATATTGCTAGTAGCAGTGTTCTTAACTTTCAACAACAAATAACCCAACTTCACTGCTGTTAATGAATTTCCAGTAGCATAATTGTTTTAATCTTGAATTGTTGATATAGGGAAAGGAAGAAAGATACAACATTCCTTAGAAAGTTAGAACTATTAATTAAAATGAATACTTGTTTACTTGAGGAGATTATGGCTGCAATCCTATACACACCATGGAATAAGCCCCATTGAACTCCTTGGGGCTTACTGTTACATGGACATGTAGAGGATTGCACTGCAAGACAGTAGTTTTATTTGCACTTACTTGGAAGTAAGACCTATTAAACTCACTGGGAATTAGAAGTAAGCATGCATAAAATACTGCTGCTATTTATATTTAAATTAATTAAAGCCACCAGACTACTAATTGCTCTGGTCTAGGCACCAAATAAAAACGTTTAAAAATAAATAAATTCCAGTTTCTGGTCTGTATCAAAAAGTTTTGGGTGGGAATATATAACTGCATGATAACATTAAATGAAATTTGGACAACTTGTCAAATGAGTTTTAGGGATGTTACCACAATTTTTTTTTTAATTAAACATATTGTATCCAGCCTTTTCCAGTAGAGCTCAAGGCAGTTAATAGCAATAAAATTTAAATCCTCATAACTTTAATTTAGAATTAGATATCTATGATGGGTTGTGGTTAGAGTAAACCCATTAAAACCAATAGGAGTTAAGTTAATCATGTTCGCAGAGTATGACAATACATTAAGCCCACAATTTACACTGGGTTCTATTCTAGGGATCATGCCTAAAGCCAAAATCACATATAATCACACCCATTCGGTTCAGTGGAGGGTGAGATTACCAAAGTCATTTTCCCTGGAACCCTGACCCTTTTGATATTTTTGCCACACACGTAAAGCTGAATGCACACAAGTTAATTGTGCATTAGTTACAGTCTTACTGTACATTATTTATAAGATAATGAGTTGCATCCAGACTTAGGCTGCCGTTCTCCCAGCCCAGCCGGGCCTCAAAGAGTGGAGGGGACCACGGCATCTATAGCCCTGCCATGTATGGTTGCCAGGACAGACCGATTGCTAGACCTGGTTCAGCAACTGGATATAAATCAGGCCTAATGCTATCACACAACTGAAGCAGGGCTGGCTCTGCCCCACATCCTTCCTGCCTCTGGAAAGCTCTATTTATGGTTTTTGTGCTGGCCTGGTGAGGGGATTCTCCACTTCTGCATGTCCACGCATGTGGTGGGCAGAAGGGGAAAGTCCACAACAGAAGGCAGAGCTCCATAGTGGCATCACTCCAAAGGCAACGGCAGCAGGAGGCAAACAGAGGCTGACAAGAAACCTCTGCCCAATCCATATGCTCTTGCCCCAATCTGACACAAAGGGGATTTGGATTGCTCAACCAGTCATACTACTGCAATCCTGAAGTCTGCACACCCCATAGCAAGTCTGCCGCCCATAGCAATAGCCTCGGTATGGGGGGGGGGGGCGGGTTGGGAGGGAAGTGCAAGAGATTACAATAATCTGTCACTGTTAGTTATTCAGTAATTCTCTGAAGAAAAATTTATTTTCACACTACTGCTTAGTAGATATGCTAGTGGTGTTTCATGCAAGTTAAAAACAAAAATAAAAAACCATTAACCACTTTCAAGGCACTGTCATTTATTGGCATGGAAAACTTTTCTGAAAGAGAATAACCTCTGTTTATTTGTAGGTGCATATACAATTAGGCTGCCACCCATTCCTTGAGGAGTTCACTTAATTATCATTTATTCATTCTCTCAGAAGAGCTGAACACTCAGCCTTAAGCTCGATGTTAAAAAGTATTTTACTGCATTTCCAATTTGGCGAATAAATTTGTATTAAAGGATCTTTGCCTGATCCCAGGGGATGAAGCTGATAAACAGACTGTTGCTGGACAAGAAACATTTTTTAGACAAGTAACATGTTATGCCATTGAACTAGAACTAGATCATACCTATATAGAGAAAAGCCATTAGTGACGGAATGATACTAAAAATGAAATATGAAAGCTACATTTTAAAGCTAATACACTAGTGGTTAAGTCCAACACACATAGCTAGATAATTAATTTGTCTCAATTGTCACAGATTAAGGCTGCTTCTTATTAGGACTGTTGTTTTTCTTCCTTGTACAGTGGATCTCCTGAGTCTGTCTGCTGCATGTGATGCCTTGGACCAGCACAACCTCAAACAGAATGACCAGCCAATGGATATACTTCAGATCATCAACTGCTTGACTACCATTTATGATCGACTCGAACAAGAGCACAATAACCTAGTCAACGTCCCTCTCTGCGTGGACATGTGCCTCAACTGGCTTTTGAATGTTTATGACACGTATGTGCGGGTAGACTTCAGTGACACTTGCTTATAATGAACTTTTGTCCTTGCTAGAAAAATGAATGGCTCAGAGCTGGCAAGCTGGTGATCAGAGTGCAAGTTTAATACAAGCTAATAGCTTAAAGGCTATTCAGCAAATACTTTGGTTAGTTTTGGAGCCCTGTGCAGTTCTGTTATGAAATGTGAAACTGGGAAATGACAGATTTAAATAGAATGTCCTATATAATTGGGGTCAGCTTCTGTCTCATTTGTTAAATCATCTAGTAGGCCCTTCAGGGTGTTTGTTTGTTTTTGGTCTGGTATATGCTTTCAGCCCCACTCCGCAGAGGATTTACCATGGCATGGTTAAAATTGTCTTTTTTCATGAGACGCCACATCACATAAAAAGCTGTTTTATGGGCAAATAAAATATTGTCAGTTCATTTCAAAGAACACAAATAACTGGTTTTAGTTTAATTAAAGGAAAATCTTCAGTTAAGGAAATGGTTTACAGCATTGGAATTCTTCCAGATCCCAACAATTTTTCATCAAGTTTTAATTAAGAGAACCATGGACTGCTAAATTTTGTATTAGGAACTGCTGGTATCTCCAGCAGTATCCTCTGGAGCTACAATTTTTCTTCCTTTCCAAAGTCTGCCCCAGTTCTAGTTTTGTTGTAATGTTATGATAGTCTATCTCAATTTTATTGTGTTTTGTTTAATCTGTAGGTGCAAAGAGGATGTCTATTAGTTGCTAAAACCATTACTTTATAGAATTCAGTTGATGTAATGGTTTATTTCTACCAAATATAAATGTAATTTTGTATTTCAGCACAATATGTCTTTTATGACAGGGGGCAACAGCAACTCGCAAGTATTATAAAAACACTTTTTGTGATTTGTTTGTTTCCCGCCCATCACCCTAAGGTCCAACAGCAGGTTACAGTGTTAAAGCACAATTCTAAAACAACTTCTAACCATAAAAATAATAAAATAAAATAAAATTATAGAATATTTAAGTAGGCATTTAAGAAGTTACTGTGCATTTTCATATTAAAAATAATGACATACCCATGGGATAGGATTTCTAAGACTTAAAAGACTGCTGAAGACTGCTGTTCAGCATACATGAGTGAACTGTGTGGCATATGGAGAAACAAAAGAAGTCATAATTCTGAAATGTAAGTTTGTGAAGCTTTGTTTATCTAATAATAGCTACCCTTTCGCAGAGTTATAATCTATTTGTTTTGTAGGGCTTTTCCATTCCTTTTGAGTTTTTTCTTAACTTCTAAGATGTTCACTTATGCATTTAGAAGTAGCAAATATAAATTGCATGTATAATTCACATATTTGACTGTATTAATTTTCTCCTTTTCCTGTGATTTAATTTCAATAGGGGTCGAACAGGAAGGATCCGTGTCCTCTCTTTTAAAACTGGTGTTATTTCCCTCTGTAAAGCACATTTGGAAGATAAATACAGATGTAAGTCAAGTCACTGTTTACTACAGAAATGCAGCATTTAGAAGCAGCAAATACTTGTTTGTCAGCTCCTTGCATATTCTAAACATTCCCCTTTATTTTTCAATTTTTAAGCAAACAGGTATTTCCAAGGGGTGATACTCAACTAAGTTTTGCCCAGAGCAGGCATTTAAACTAACAGACTTAGCTTCATCACATTCATTAATTTCAGTGGATCTACTATGAGTAAAACTTAACTGAATACCACCCAAGGTGTTATGCTTTTTCTACTGCATTATATTTTTTATGAAAATTGATTGTAGTTACTTGGGAGCCATCCATTAAATCCTCCACCTGAAATAATTCTCGGAGAACAGACTCAAAAATCTAATTGGCACAAGGAAGCAGTTGTGTGGTTCACTGAAGTCCCACTGTGCTGTTTTACGTGCCCCAACTTTCAGGAAGGACAGTCTGCAAAGGAGACAGGAGCATCCACTGAGTGGAGTTGTACTCACATGACATAGCAACCAGCAGAAGTCCCCCAGGAATGATCTCCAGGGAGTTGGGAAAACCTCCAGAGCAGCATGAGAGGTAGCACATGAGGAAGGGGAAATTGCTGAAAATTGCCTCTCCTTCTGCTGGTGGGAGTGTCATGTGAGTGGCTTATGTTATTCCAAAAATTACATTGTTGAGTGAAATCAGGGCATGTAAGGTATATTCCATCCTCCTAAATTTTGGAATCTACCATTCTGCTTAAATACTTTTTCTTAGAAAAGTGTCCTAACACTTAGGATAATAAGATAGAATAAGAAAATGTTTATTGAGACTGACTTGATCTGTCCTTCAAAAGAAACGGGAGTGAGATTTCTCAGAAGATCTCACTAGTTCAGGAATGGGAAAGCTTTGGCCCTCCGGATGTTTGATGGACTACAATTCCCATCAGTCCCAGCAAGGATGGTCAATGGTAATGACTGATGGAAGTTGTAGTACTACAATATCGTAGATAAATAGGTACCCCTGCAACGGGAAGGTAAAAGGCGTTTCCGTGCACTCTGGTTTCCATCACGTGTCCCGTTGCACTAGAAGCGGTTTAGTCATGCTGGCCACATGACCCGGAAAGCCGTCTGGACAAACGCCAACTCCCTCGGCCAGAAACCAAGATGAGGGCTGCACCCCATAGTCGCCTTTGACTTGACTTAACCATCCAGGGGTCCTTTACCTTTACCTTTGTACTTATTATCACACGCCAATTATTATTTGCATTCTGTTTCCTTGTGGTATTCTTATCATTCTGAAAAGTTGAGCAACACATGATAATCAATTCTCCTGCCAAGATATTCTCTACAACTATGATGGGAATGGAAAGTGCCCCTTTATGATGTAAACTAAGATCAGACTTGGCTAGGAAATAGTGTCTTAAATAGAAGCAAAATAAAATCAGGTGTTAAAACTGTACTAGTAAATTTCTATAAAAGACTAAAGCTTTTGTATAATTGTGCCCTTAGTACAGAATGAAATATTAATGACTCTGCAGGAATATAAGCATATTATTTTCACTTGCTGAAATCTGTTTTTTAATGCTTTGAAAAATAAAACAAGATTTATTCAGGTCATGTATTGGTAATGGGTAGTGCCAAATAAATATTTCAGTTGATCATAATCTCATTTTTTTAACTGTTACAAACTTTAACATACCTTCAGATATGTACTATATAACTCATTTGAAGTAAATTAAATTTACATGTAGTACAATTCCTGGTATTAACATTTCATGTGGGCAACATGGTTCTGTAACACAGAACTCTTTTTCTTTCTTCCAAATATATTATTGGATTCCAAATGCCAAGCTTTTTGGTTTTTTCAATTCTTGATGCAAATCAGAGTTTGGAAATCCAGTTTGCAGGCATAAAGCATTGTGGAATTTTTTTTTGGTAACTTCATTCCTTTATTCTGATTGTGAACATCTTTGCATGCAAGTTATTCCTATTTACTTCTGTGACAAAAATCCTAAAAACATGTATATACTTAAAGCATTTCCTCACAAATTTGTTACCTCTATAGGATAATGTGCACTAGCAGCAATAAAATTATGGTCTACTTTTTTGGCCCAAACAGTGTTGATTACCAATTGTATTCTTTAGTATTTAAAAATGATTTGAGTAACTTTACAGTTCTCAGCTTTGACAGTTATATATTCTTGACATTAATTATTTAACTTATTCTTGGACTTCCTTGCTTCTGTTTTGGTTTATGTGAGTTACAGTGTAATAGTAATTGGCTACAAACAAAATCTGATTCAAAATAGTTATTTCAGAATTTTCTACTAGAGAAAGTCAAACCACTAAATAACCAAACAAATTGTGAACAAACCTAATGAAAACTCTCAACCATTTATTTGTATCTCTGACAGCAAATTTGTTTATACGTATTATACAGTTGATAGTTTCTATTGTTTTAATGGATTTTGCTATACATCTTTCTTCTGCCTCCAGATCTATTCAAGCAGGTAGCCAGTCCCACTGGATTCTGTGACCAGCGTCGTCTAGGCCTCCTCCTGCATGACTCTATTCAGATTCCAAGACAGCTGGGTGAAGTTGCTTCTTTTGGTGGTAGTAATATTGAACCCAGTGTTAGGAGCTGCTTTCAGTTTGTAAGTATACTTCTGCTTATTGCTATTGGTTTTTTAATCCAAATGTTATTCAGGGTAAATAAACTCATGCGATAAGTGTGGAGATCAGAGTATGTATGTTTGTTTATTTAAGATTTAGTTTATTGAAACATTTTATTGGATAGGGCCAGGCAGTCAGAATATGGCAACTCTGCACTCTTAATTGGCACAGTATCCATCAGATTAAATATAAAATACATCAAATAAAGAATGGTGTTGGGAACAAGACCTGTCCAATTATATCTGTTATTTCCATTCTTGCCCTGCCTTTCAACCCAAAGGTCCACAAAATTAATTACAAACAAAAACATTTAAATGTGTTTTACAACTAAACTAAAACTGTAGAGTCATTGGCATGAGTAGTGAGGAAAATGTGACACTGCATCTCAAAAGCCTTATAGTATAGTATAGTATAGTATAGTATAGTATAGTATAGTATAGTATAGTATAGTATTTTGACTTGCATTTTTGAGTCACCCTGCATACTTCCTGAAGGAGAACGTTCAGAAATGTGCTTCATCATGTCAATCTTGCTTCTAACACTGCAAAGCCTGAAGCAAAGAGGGGAAAAGTTCAGATGGGAGATAGCAGATACCCTGGCTTCCAACACTTTAACATCTTAAAGAACTTTCAGTTTAGCTCAGAAACTAACCATCAGCCAGTGAAATTTCTGAATTGCCATTAAGTCACCCGGCAAGTCATCCATGGTTCTGCAGCAGCACAAGGGAAGTAAGCGGGATTTTTAAGTTGGTCTAACTTTTGGTTTTTCAAATTCAAATACATTTTGTTTTAAATAAAAGATCAAGTATGTTTTTCCATGGCCGTTTAGGGAAAACTGACTGTGAACAGCAACAGTTACTTTGGCAAAGTATGTTTAGAAAGTACTGAGACAGAGGTCTGCTGTGGGAGACAAAAACAACTCATTAAACTGAAGGAATAATAAACTGAAGGGACAGAATTAGCATTTCAGAGAAGTATCAGAAGAGTTCATTATTTTATGACCTCTCTTTAAAAAAAATGCTAAGAAGGGTCTGTCTGGTCAATGCAATTCACAATGTGAGACAAAAATAACTTTTGTCTTTGTAATTGAAAGGGTCACTGGAGGGAAGAAGCAAAGGAACCATTATGACTCTTCCTCCTCAAGTTTTAAATTCCCACTTCAAATGTTAGACCACACTATGCATGATAAAAGAGGTTTTTCCCCTCAAAGTGATCACTGTGCATTTCAAGAATGTATATCCTTCCCATTGTGTTCTTTCGGCATGGAAATAGACCTTGTGGGTGACCTCACCCAAACATCATTAATCAATCTGCAGGCCTCTTTTCATGTTACTTAAAGGTTAATGCATTGTTTTGTAGTACAAAGTAAGGGATCTTTACTTATGATGGCCATAATTAGTTGAGGTTTAAAAAATATTAATACAGTATAACATATTATACTATTTTTAATATTACATTCTTTTCCAAAAATTAAATAAATATTGGCTATCCACAGGTTTAAAATTCAGGTCAGTTTGGTTCCTGATACTATATACTGGGTTGCACCAGTACTTAGTTAGAGCTAATTGGTCTTTTGGGCCCAATGTGCAGCTTCATAAATAGGCATAAAGATTGCTGTTTATTGCTTATATCACATATGTTAACTACATCCATTCATGGAAAACAACAATCTTGCTGCTACTGCCCTTTAGCATACTTTGCATAGCCCCATCTAGGAAGACATTTTGAAAGTTCTAGCCGGTATGAAGTGTTACAGCCTAAGGTAGAAGGAAGGAACATGTTGTTTAGTCATCTAGTCATGTGAGACTCTTTGTGACCCCATGGACCAGAGCACGCCAGGCACTCCTGTCTTCCACTGCCTCCCGCAGTTTGGTCAAACTCATGCTGGTAGCTTTGAGAACACTGCCCAACCATCTCTGTCATCCCTTTCTCCTTGTGCCCTCAATCTTTCCCATCATCAGGGTCTTTTCCAGGGAGTCTTCTCATGCGGTGGCCAAAGTATTGGCGCCTCAGCTTCAGGATCTGTCCTTCCAGTGAGCACTCAGGGCTGATTTCCTTCAGAATGGAGAGGTTTGATCTTCTTGCAGTCCATGGGACTCTCAAGAGTCTCCTCCAGCACCTAATTGGCAGCGGGTGCATTATGTTGCTAATGAATTTAGCTCCTAGTTGCATTAAGCTTCCAGGCCCAATTCAATGTCCTAGTTTAAAGAGAAAGTGACAGACTCTTTGTGGCCAGGGCTATATATATTTCAGAGACATCTGAACTTAAAAAACATTTCAGAAGAGCCCTCTTCAGAAATTCACAATTCGAGAAGTGAGAAATAGGGAAAGGAACTTGTCTCAAAAGTCCTGGATTCCTTTTTTGACACGTCCACCATTGTTTGCTTTTGCTGAGTATTATACAAAGGTTGTTTGTTTGCTGCTTTGTGAGTTTGTTATCTTTTTATGTTTTAATTTTTTTATATCTTTAAATGCTGTATATTTTGAATTGCATTTCATCAGTTATTATCATGTTGTTTGAAATTTCTTCAGCATGTACAGTATTTGCATTATTGAAAACATTTGTACACGATACATTCTCTCTCCCTCTCTCTCTCTCTCCCTCTCTCTCTCTCACACACATACACATCTCTTCACAAATCTAACTCAAGGACTTTTCATTATTAATGGGAATTGGCTGGAAGTGAGGTTTTTATGCTGATAACATCCCTGGTAATAATTTGCAGTGATTTCAGAGAGAATGAGAGAGAGAGAAGCAGCAGCAAATGTACTGTAGCAGAATCTGTTCTCCTGGTATCAGTGGCTTAGGCATGCTGGCAACAACCTTGTCTGTCAGGCACAGCAGCACAAAAATGTAATGTTTACTGTACCAGGAGATAACAAGGGGTGGTGAGGAAATGTCCCTGATCTTTGTTTGAAATGCAAGTCCTTGAAAGTGGGGGGGGGGGGAGGGAAGTCTTCTTCTGTCAACATGCATGTGCTCACAGCATTGGTGTTTGTAATACTCCCTTCAACTGCAGCAAAAATGCTACAACTGCTTCAAGTTCATTCCTTGTCTGTAAGGAATGAGGTGGCTTTTAAAAAAACAACTTTGCCACTTTGAAATTATTTTTCTTTCCACAAGCTTGAGGACTCATGCAGCGCCTAGGTTACAAACATTAAAAAAGGATGTACAAAGAGTAGCTCTTGGGAGAAAACGAGGCTTCATGTGGAATATAAAATAGAACTTGACTTTGCTTATTCATTTATTTAGTCCTCTTTCTTTCATCCCCCCCATAACACACACAAAGCTGTGGCAATAACAACAGTTTAAGGGCACAAGGTGCAATAAAAAGAGAGGACTATATATAGGAATGGGAATATACCTCATGTCTGTTGAACCCTGTCTGTTGAATGTCAGCTAAAAGATAGACTTCTAGAGAAATATAGTGTTTATGCTGTTCAAACTTGGCACACAGGTGGTGCAGATGAGAGACTGTTGTTTTCAGCCCTGTAGTGGAACATGGTGAAAAAGACATTTAATGAAATGTGGCTTATCTTACATCATGCTCAGTGGTAGATTCCAGGCTTTTCAGGTCACTGGCCCTGATTTTAAATACTGCCTGAACACAGCTACAGTCTAACCAGATTTCTGGTTTCCTTAGACCTACTTTTCCCTATTTTTAGACTCAGAAGCAACATTCTGTTAAGTTGTTTCACTATTACAATAATGTTGTGTTTTCCTTTTACAATGCAAACTTGTATGCTTCAGAATACTTAGCTAGATGAACCAATTGACTCATTCATAATTTTATTTGTATGCTGCTTTTCCATAAAAAAAATCATGCTCAAAGTGGTTTATAACAAAAGTTGAACACATTTCAAGATCAAACACTTCAAAACAATTTCATTATAACATAATAAAACAACAAAGTAGCAAATATAACATCACCCAAAATGACAGAAACATTCCAGTATTATAAATATGATTACATTAACAACATCCAACAGCAAAAATGTAACAGGAGTGTGACAGTTTCACCTTTGTTTTAGAAATAGATATTAGGACAGGACTAGCAGATAGAAAGGAAGTCTGCTTTGCATCTACTACACTGCCAATATTTATCATTTTTAAGTCTTGGTTATCCTGTATGTAGTAATACACCAATACCTTATTTAAGACAGATACAAGCCTATGGGCATTGCTTTTTTAAAAAGAGCACTTTACCAATGTAAATGTTTTAGTGTAATGTAGATTGAAATTAGGGACGCAGGTGGAGCTGTGGTCTAAACCACAGAGCCTAGGGCTTGCCGATCGGAAGGTCTGCGGTTCGAATCCCCACGACAGGGTGAGCTCCCATTGCTCGGTCCCAGCTCCTGCCCACCAAGCAGTTTGAAAGCACATATAAGTGCAAGTAGATAAATAGGTATTGCTCCAGCGGGAAGGTAAATGGCATTTCCGTGCGCTGCTCTGGTTCGCCAGAAGCGGCTTAGTCATGCTGGCCACATGACCTGGAAAAAATGTCTGTGGACAAACGTCAGCTCCCTCGGCCAGTAAAGCGAGATGAGCACCACAACCCCAGAGTCGTTCGCTACTGGACTTAACTGTCAGGGGTCCTTTACCTTTTTCTTTTTAGATTGAAATTATTAGTATAAACTTTTTTTTTTCATGGTTGACCATGGGACCTAAAAAAAAAAGGATAAACTTCAAACTATGCTGTTATCCTTATCTCTATCCATGTTTAAATGTTTGAAAATGAACCAGAACTTTGAGGGGGAGCAATATACTAATAGATAATTGAAGGCAGAAAAGAGAATAGGCTTTATAGCTAAAAAATGGAGGCAAGCACAGTCTTGGTGAGTGGTTGCATGGTTAACTTTTGTAATCTACTAAAATAATTTGATACAATTTTCTTGAAAGCAGGAATTAACAAAATATGAGGTAAAGCAGACATATGTTACATTTTTTAGAAGGCAGTTATTTCTTTTCTTTTTAGCATTACATAACATAATGGTGAATATCCAGCTTTCCTCTCCAAATGTTTCTTGGCATATGAATGCAAAAAAAATCGCAACAAAAAACAACAGATGTTTAGAATTTAATAGGAATTTGAATATTAGATGTAACAAATTGTTATTTGCAAACTAGGAAATGCACTGTTAACTTTGTTCTATGATTTACAGTTTTATTGTGGCAGTTGCACAGAAATATCTTAACAGAGGGGGGAGGAAATCTTCACAGTTTGCTTTTGTTGTAGATTCTCCCCTTATGTAAAACCCTTGGTTACTCTCTGGCTGGATTTAGAGATGATTAAAGAAACTGTAACAGCAGCTCAGGGAACAGTCAAGAACTATCTGTCCTTTACTGTCTGACCCTGACAAGCTTTTCTCAATATGGCTTTAAATCTTCATGTAATATACTTCAGTACTAGTTTTGGTGCAGTTTAATGCAGTTAATCTCCAACAGAGGAGATTGTAGATAGCATAGATGTAGTGATCAGATAGACAACTGTCAAAACTGATAGCAGTCAACAAAATTAAAAAAGATGTGCAGAAGCTGGAGAACTGAAACATATCTTTGCATATGACAGGAGCCATTTCATCCATTCACTGTATTCCCGTGTAAACTAAAAGCATCTGCAAATGGAGAGGTGAATGCTTTGAGCTGTTCATTCTTATTCTGTCTACAGTTGACACACAGCAGCATTTCAGTACAGAATCCATCTTTTTCATTCAAGAAAAGGCATGTAAAAGGCTTGTTTGTGTATGTGTGTGCATAAGGTGAACTCAAATGACCAGAGCAGCTTATTGAAGATCATTATCTAGCTAGTAACAGCACAAATTTCTAAAGTAAATCTTCACATGGCAATAAACAGATAGCTCACCCACTAGAATTGCCTAATCAAAAGCATTCTAGTTGTTGTTGTTTTTGCAGAAACACACACACACACACACACACACACACACACACGAGTCCTCAGTAAATTTGTTTGGCTTTCTGCAAAGTTTTGAAATAATCAAATATGTGCAAGTATTCAAATATCTAAATTAAAATTAATACAGTACAACATTTTAAAAAATAAAAGCAAAGTATTCCTCAGTGAATTGTATATATGTGCCTCCCATTTTACAATAGTTATGACCTATCTGCAGTACTGCCCCTTATAGATTTTCACTTTGTTCTGTTTAAATTCTAATCTCTCCCCCTTGTCTCTCTGTCCCCATATTGCTATTTGCAAACAGACATAGAACCATGCAGGGATAATTAAGAGATGGCTATGTACAAATGGCTGAATGCTTACTCAGATAGATGTGGTATTGTGTAAATAGTCCCTGAGAGATGTGATGTCTCTACCCTTGTGTACCCATGGCAATGCATAAACCTCATAGATATTTAAATTGTCTTTGTAAAGTTTACTATCTGTGCACCTTTCAGAAAAGTTTACTGAATTAGCATATATAACAAGTAATAGCAACCAAAAAATCATTTCTTCAGTCAGATTAATGTACTGTTTTAGGTCACAGTTTACGGCATCCATTATTTTCTTATCGCAGTTCTGTTTCATTTTATGTTTACAATTATTGGCAGAAAGATAGAACTTTATAGCATGTGTGTGATCACTGCTCCTTGTCATATCTTCTGTCTTAAAACACTGTATATATTTACTATTATTTTTGCAAATAAAATTATTTGAACTCCTTGACAAGTCAGCATTCTTATCTGCTTGCTTTGGGAGTGTTAACTTCACCAGTCTTATTTCGGATCAAGTAGCCAGTAGGTTTCAACTTAGAAATGTGTCACAATTTACATTTATTTGATCTGAGGGCTTAAAAATAAGTATGATAGAGAAGACAGTGTATACTTATGGCTGGACATTTATTAAGAAGCTAAAATAATTCTGAGGGCTTTTCGGAAGTGAGAGAGAAGCCCTAAAGTATTTAATTAGTATTCTTCCTTGTTGAAATTAAGATTAAGGTGGATGGATAGTGACTAAAGAAGGAAGACTTTCTGAAAGTAAAGGAAACCCATATGGCATGTATAGGTTGCAAATGAGGTTATAAATGTAAGTAAGGAGGAAGAAATGGAATTGGTTTGCAAAATGATATTTATTACTGAAACAGGAGAAAGAGAATTAAGTAGTCCTTATATACTCTTCAGAATAATTCAGAAAAGAAGACACTGATCCTAGATGCATGTGTATGCTGAGATTTAAGTGGAAGGAGAAAATGTTAAGGACACAATGAGCTATTTCATTTAGCATCAAGAAAAAAGAGCTAAAAGTTGGTTTCAAGGGCAACAGTAAAGTCTGTATTAGTTTGCAACTGACCTTAGAAACTGAGAACAGTGATATCATTGGGGGGGGGCATAGGAATACATGATGGAAGACAAAAACTCATCTCTTGATGCAGGTTTACAAAATATACCTATGCAAAATACCTTATGTCTGATGAAGGACAAAGCTTCACATCCTGACAGAAAATGTGTTTCAAAACCAATGTTTTATTTCCTGGAACATTATAGGGATGAATTTAAAGAAGGGAGAGTGTCATCTGATTTTCCCTGCAAATGCTTCCCTATGCTGTTTTTTGCTGTTGCTCCTCCCCCATCAAGGTTCAAAGAAAACAAAAATAATCCCAGTTGATGGAAGATTTCCATGGAAGAATTCATGGATATCGGAAGGGTTCTAGTAGATCCTCTTTTCACCTGCCAGTTCTCCCTTACAAATGCCCCCCTCGCACATTTATGGTTGGTTGGTTGGTTGGTTAGTTTAGTTAGTTATAAAGGGAGGGAAGAGGAATATATAGATATACATGCAGGGGTGGGTGGAAGAAATGTGTCACCATCTGAAAATTAGATGAAGGGAAATATACTTGGTTGGAAAGGGGCAAATTACTTGTAAAACGAAAGTTTTCCCTGTGTCCTGTAATGTAATCTCCTTTCTCTCATAGGCCAATAACAAGCCTGAAATTGAGGCAGCCCTTTTTCTGGATTGGATGAGACTTGAACCACAGTCCATGGTATGGCTGCCAGTTTTACATAGGGTGGCTGCTGCTGAAACTGCCAAACACCAAGCCAAGTGCAACATCTGTAAGGAGTGTCCAATAATTGGATTCAGGTACAGTGTTATAGTGCTGATTTTTACCAGATGAACTAAATGCATCATCAATTACTACTCTTTGTAGAGGTCATATATGAGCACTGAATCCTTCCCTCCAGCACATAATATGGGTGTGCAGAGAAGGCACTGTGTATTAATTTCCTCATCTCCTAAAGGCAGCCTCCTTAACAGAAATGCTTGTTTAATATTCCTTCTGTTCTATAAAAGCAATCATGCTGTTTGGATACCTAAGACCATTAGAAGAACCAACCTGGATCAGACCAAGCATTGATCTTACTCAGCGCTTTGCTCCCCCAGTCACCAACTAGATACCTATCGAAAGCCCACAAGCAGGACATGAACATTTTTGTAAACGTGTAGTTGATAACTTGCTGGATACAAAAATGTTCCTAGAAGAAGTTGGTTAACATAAATGAAATAAAATCCTGCTGGGAAAAACCATTGTGTAATGTCATTTTAAAAAATTAATCTGCTCAGTCTATAGTCTCCTTAAGAGACATGTCAACCCCGAATATGGAAATTCTGTTGATGTGCTTAGAGACCTGGATCTCAACAGTGTGCTTACTATAGCAATGAATCTAAGCCAACATCTTGCAAAATAACTATGGATTGGCATACCTGTTAGGAATCTACTTAGCTGTTAAATAAATATTATTTTCAGTTATGCTTAGACTTGTTTTATCACCTTTTCCCCTAATAACAGTTTTGTATGGTCCCTGCATGTTTCAATCTTAACATTGTCTTACCACTGAGCTCTTGACAAGGAGCATTTTGGAATTATTGTGTAAAGCTCAGATAGATTACTATGAGTGTGCTGCATCACATGAAATCAAGAGCACTCCCTTCTTGCTGGTACTTCTATTTAATATAATGTACTGGGTGGTTAAATAAAAGAATGTAAAAATAAAAAGTAAGCATTTATTTAATTTATATGACACCTCATAATTCTTGCAAGCATCCAACAGGATAAAAGGTTGCTTGCTGCATTTAATTACTGTATTCTTATGTCATAATCTGTAGACTACAGAATATGGATTCACATTACCAAATCTAACATTTCCCCTACTATTACCATTGTTGGGCTGCGGCTAGACTGTCTCTATTTAGGAGAGACTGCAGCGAATTTACCAGTCTCAGCTGAGGAAGGACAGAATTAACAATATTTTAAAAATCAAGTAAAAATACAGATAATAATAAATTAACAACAACAACAACAACATCCGAGCACCAGCCCTTTCCTAAAAAACAGCCAGTTCCTAAAAGTTTGTTGAAATAAGGTCTTTACCTTCTGCTGGAAGGACGAGGAGGGAGCCAGTCTAACTTCTCTAGGAGGGGAGTTCTTAAGTCTGAGTGTAGCCACTCTCCTACTTTACACCCGAAACAAAATTTGGTGCACGAGTGCTGAATTTGTATTTTCTTCTTCTCCAGGTACAGAAGTTTAAAGCACTTTAATTATGACATCTGCCAAAGCTGCTTCTTTTCTGGGCGAGTTGCAAAAGGTCATAAGATGCACTACCCAATGGTAGAATATTGCACACCGGTAAGTGACATCAGTGTTTCCTAATACAAATTCTGGAAAGAGGAGGGGAAATCAATTGTTTGTGTAAGACAGTGGAGGCATTGTGCAGTATTCCTTTTTAAATTAAATCATCCTTCACAAAACTGTTTTTTAAAGAATGAATATCTTGCTATATCCAGTGAAAATAACAGGAATAAAGAATAATTGGAAGTTGCTAGTTATTATTTATATATTGCTGTGTCGTAACAACTAAATCCATACTTTTCCAAGGTTGGCCAAAAGAGGAAACTATGGTTCATTAAAGAATTCCTAGTTTATTGAGGCTTGTCATAACAGGACTGTGTGCACAGGCAAAAGGCTTATGTGTATCTCAGCTTATGAATTCAAGAGAAATTCATCCAAATGTGTCCGATAAATAAAAATCAGTAGTATACGCCAGCTTTTAATCAAAGTTCTCAAGTGCTTTATTCCATCTATCTCTTTCCACCTAGGCTTAAGATAATGATTGTACTGATATACATATTCAAGGAAGGGTGTAGTGAAAACATGTCTGAACAACTGGTGTTGTTGGGTTGTTGTTTTTCAAACTGAAGGGGGAAATTGTTAATCTTCAAAGTCATAAAGTGCATTAGCACTTTCTTCTAATTGTAACTCGAGAGAATTGGATTATATAATAAAGCCGACTGTTTTACTTGCTTCTTCCTAGCAAATGAACAAAATCTTCCTTAAAAACGAATGTAATGTAAGGTCAATATAAAAATAAAAATCTGCTAAAGAATATATTTGATTAAGGGGTGCGTATTATTGAACATTACGAGAATACAGTTTCACTATAAAAATGGAGATTATTCTCTTGCTGCTTTTCTATTCTGTTCCTACTGTGACACAGCAACCTCCTGTTCTACCTATTTTGCTGTCTTGGTACATGCCACATAAAAAATTATGGGTTATCACAGACCTGGCAAACTTGTTTTTTGTAAATATTTAATGTGTACATTAACAGCCTCATGTTCATGAATACATTTTTTTGAACAAATTTGCTGATATATTGCAAATCGCTAGATCATGGGAAGCAAATCCTGCTCCTGAAGTAAGTTGTCATGCACTTCTAATGCATAATGGTAAAATGTTTATGGTTTGGTGGAAGAGGCCAGTCAAATATTTGGATTTCTCCTGTAAAGTGATACCATTAATATGTTGCTTCCAGACTACTTCAGGAGAAGATGTTCGTGACTTCGCCAAGGTATTGAAAAACAAATTCCGAACAAAAAGATACTTTGCAAAACACCCAAGAATGGGCTACCTGCCTGTGCAAACAGTGTTGGAGGGAGACAACATGGAAACGTGAGTGAAGCAGATAAATAATTTTTTCATTTGTTAAGTTCTCTGAGCTGCCCAGTTGGCACCTGATCCCTTTACTTCCTAACTGCATAACGCCACTTTCATTTCTTTCATTTTTGTTTATTTTGGTTGAAAGTAATATACAAGCTGATGTTTCAATTGCTATAAGTTAAATTTGAACTAGTAAAAGAAAAATGCCTGTGAGCTTATTGATTGCATTGAAAGAGTTTAAAGTAGTTGTCATTTTGAAGGTATTTAAAGTGGTTGTCATTTTGTGGCCCTCCAGATGTTGCTGGACAACACCTTTCATCATTGGGTTGATAGGGGTTGGAGTCCAGCAACATCTGGGGGCCCACAGATTCTCCATCCCTGATAAGCAGAAGTCAACATTCATTCACTTTCTCTTGATATGAAGAATACTTTTATCAGATATAGAACCGTCAGTAGAGCACGAGACTTATTTTCAGGGTTGTGAATTTGAGTCCCACATTGGGCAAAAAAATCCTGCATTGCAAGGCGTTGGACTAAATTGCCCTCTTGGTCCTTTCTAACTCTGTGATTCTATGAATTATTAATTTTGCTTAATTTTAAATTTATACTGTAAACTTCCCACATTTTTCCATATTTCTTCCCATAGAGATGATGACACAAAAATTATGTCTTGAGTTTTTCTTTCCCTATCATCTGCTAGTTAATTACATGATTTAAGAGCAATTGCACTACAGCTTGTTATCTCTCTCCTTCTCTTTAATATTTTATTTTGCATATTTTTGGCTGCTTTCCATGGACATTCATGTTGGTCTATTGGATTTTCCTGTTTTTGGGTTTCTTTTAAACTTTCTGTAATTATTTTGCTGCTAAGTTTTTTCTGCCTCTCTCTTCACCTCCTCATTTTTTGTCTTGCAGTCCTGTTACTCTGATCAACTTCTGGCCAGTAGATTCTGCGTGAGTACTTTCGCCAAAGTGTGCTGCTATTGCTTCTGCTGTTGCGTTCTCTCACTATTTGTTTTTAATTTCTGTTGAGTTTGTTTTTTAACATATGTCCATTTCCCTCCTTCCTCCCCACCCGGTTAAAATTTAAAACAAAAATTTAGTCCAAATCAATGGAATGGTATACCAGTAAGGTTTCCTGCACTTCATTAAATGTACATGATTGTATTCAAAGTTACAGTCCATCAAAACTGAATCATATAAGTAATCTAAGTTAACTTCTATCTGAATCACAGAGGTTTGGTTTCACAGTCCTACCTCATATGGAAGCATGCACATTAAATATCTGAATTTCTGAATTAAAGTAGGCATCATTGGTTGGGAAACAAGAAACTTTGAGATTTGATTATATTTTTTTTGAGAGAGAAAGGAAGTATGACATTGATCTTACTTTTAAGGTCATTATTTAACATTATGTACACACAGTTGCCCTAGTCCAGATGTATGTGTGATCAAATGCACATTTGGCTATCTGGTACGTGCATGCTCTCCCATTCATTTCAGTGGAGAAGCCAGATTGGCACCTATGGGTTTTGGAGGGATCTGCCTTCAGTGTAAATGAATGGAGAGGAACTTGTAGATGGGCAGTGTCTGTGCAGAAGTTCTGCTTCTGCCCTCCTAAGCAGTCACAAGATTCTGGTATATTGTAAGTGCAATTACAATGTGTTATTGAGAATGAACAATATTTTTCAGTATTGTCAGAGGTCTGGTTATGATCCATCCAACACAAAGCATATTCCAATATTTTGTTTCAGTGGCGAGCGTTCCCTGCGTGTAGATTCCTCCCACTGAAGCTTAATGGTACTTTCATTAACCTTATTCAATTTAGGATGAATTGTGCCTGAAGTTTCAGGAGCAAGATACTATTATTTCTCAACAGAAATCTCTTATTAATTTAAGGCCGCATGAATTCACTGACAAGTTAGTTCAGTAATTGCAGATATGAATAACTATCCACTTTAGATAACTATCAGCTTGACATTGAAGCTAACATAACTTTAAGATTGGTTTTAATTATTTGTTTGTGCTACTTAATTCATATGTCTGCTAAATATTAGTGAAGGAGGAAGCCTAAAATTAGTCTATGAACACTACTAAAGGGCTTCTGCCCTTTCCTTGCAAAAAGTGATTACCAAAATAAGCAGCTCTAAAACTACAATTAATTCACTGTATATATTTGGAGCATACTGTTGTAAAGACTAACTGCATTCTCTTAGAAAGCAATCCTATAAATGTCCCACTAAAGTAAGTTCTGTTGAATTCAGCGGGCTTACTCCCAGATAAATTGTCTAGGATTGCAGCATATAATATTAATGAATGAGCATCCTGGTTTTTGCTGCATGTATTTGAAGAGCTGTGCAGACTGAATGCCAGTAAACATCTACTGCTAGGTCTGTGACCTGTTTTCTATTGGATACAACTACAAGTGAATTAAGAATAGCTTACATTTTTAGTGGTGACATTATTTTTGGCTGGCCTTTCTAGTCAAACCAACACCTGTGGTCACCAGGGCCTGGCTTTGCACTGCTCCAGCAGCAACCCCGCCCCTTCCTTATAGGAAAGGGTCACAGGTTCAGTCACTGTTAGGCAAGGCACTTCGGGCACCTCAACATTTAAGTAGCCAAACACTCCTTAGATTTTCTTCAAACGTTGGAACTGGGGAGGGAGCTGGGATCACTTGAGGGCAGCAGGTTCAAGGCACGCCACATGGTACTCATCGTTCTGGCCACTTCCCCTACCTCAGCATCTGTTGGCTAAGGCAGTTTCTTCACTCTGCTTCATCATAGGACTAGCCCAGGGGAGGAAGGCTGATCACTTGTTATTCTCACTCGAGGATGGGGAGCAAAAATATGAGAGCCTCACAGCATTTTCATTAAAATTCGCGCAACATAATTTTTGACAATTACTGTATATGACAGTTACAGTATATTCCTATGAAGACATAATTAAACTTCATTATTTTTTACACAACAAAACATAAAAAAAATATTGGGCGAATGGCACCTGGCCTGCTGTCTGCATCCAGCCAGTCATTGTTTTCACATGCACTGCACAGGGACTTTGATTTAAAACTATGAACAAACTATTTATTTGCAGTTAGCAGGATAGAAGAGAAAATGAGCTGGAGGCATCAGTTTAAAATAGATTTCAGTGGATTCATTCTGAACTAAAAGTTGGCTTACCCTTGATTTCTACTATTATTGTATCTCTCCTTTTAAATTAAAATGTCCGTATCAAACTACCTCTCTTTGTAGTCAGAGGCATCTCAGTACCTTGTTTCTTTTGTGGAATTTCCTGAGATGACACAGGTTCCTTCTGGCTTTTATTTCTGTCAGTTTAACATCCAGTACATAACTGTGTCAAGTCTACAATTTGATGGCACATGGTTGGCCAATAAATAGCTTCTGAAACCCTGATTTGCACTGTTCAATTCCCCGATGATTTTCTTGTATGGCATTCAGTATTTCTATCCTTAGGTCTTGTTTTATGATTCCTTAATAATGAATATTATGTCCATTTAATTCATCTAGTTCTAGTAAATACAAATATCATCAGACATTTCTTTCTGGCCATTCCAGAAAAAGGTTTCTAAAGGAACAGCAGAATTCTTAATATTTACAATCACTAGTGAAACTCCTTTAGTTTCAGAATGAAAAATAGCAGTGTTTAATCTGTGACACTGGTTCTCCTTTCTTCAGATATACACTCTGGCTAGAGTATCAGCAACTGAGATTTCTGCACTCTTAAGTCATCTTTTGATTCTTAGATGTGCCTTATAAACTGCCTTCACTGGTTTTTTAAATCTGTTCCAACAACTACTGTTTTTACACAGATGAAGTTGTGGGATATTATATATCCAAATACTATTGCTGATGTTTCTTTTTCTGCTTGGGCATAGTTCAGTTTGATAGTTTTTGGTGTTCTGAAAGCACATACAACAGGTGAGCCTTTCTACAGTACATTTTTTAAACCTGTTGTACAAGCAACTGATTAAGTGGTTACTGTTTTCTGTATTATAAATCTTCTAAATTGGTGTTTTTAGTAGTAGCTGCTTTAACTACTATGCTGACATCCAGTAAGATTCAACAACTTCAACTGTTTGAGAAAGTATTTATAATATATCTGTTATTTAGTTTATATTTATAATCTGGTTTACTGTACCAATAAGTTTGGCTTACAGTGATTTGCAAGTTTTTAAAGACAGCACATAATCTTTTCTCAAAGGCAATTTTAGAAACCACTGTTCTGTGACCATTTGTGATAAAAACAACAACACACTATTCACATTCTGGAGCTGAGGAATCCAGTGTACCAGTTAATAAATAATGAGGCTTTTCTTCTGTTTCTGCTGATCTAAATCTTATCTTTGGCTTTGAACTTTGTTGTAGTTCAATAACTTTAAGCAAAATTATTACCCATTCCACATTTTCATCACTTTCCCAAGTGATGGATAGGAATTTATGCTACAGTCAATGTGTGTCCAGCAAATCTTTACCAGATCTTCATATCTACTGAGGCACTTGTTTCTGTTTGGATCTTTCTCTAGTGCTAGGGCTTCCCTTGCCTAAATGTCCACACTTCATTGTTAAATCAATGATGTGTCAGGGATGAGCTGTAGGATGGAGAGAATCCCCAAAACCATCTACCCCACTCAGTTCTATCTGTTCCTGTTCTGTCTCTTCTCCTTGTTGCATTATTGAAAATGTAGGGGAAAAACACATTTTTTTAAAGCTTCACCTACAACATGAAGAAATAATGTTCACTGAAGCATATAATCCTCCTTATTTAATTGCTTGGAATTCAGTACTATTCAAATACTTGTGTACAGCTTTTTCAGAAGTTCAAACACCAAGCTTTGTTTTTGATTCACTGTTTTACAATAGAGTATCTGCTGCTTCAAATTTTTATAAAAATGATATTAAAGGAGACTGAATTAGGCAATAAAACATACTTTACTTAACACTGTACAAAACTTACTATTACTGATTTCCAAATGGAAGCTACTCCCATTTCCACCCAGAACTGCTTCCCTCCTTCCTGGAATACTTGGTTCTTGCCCATCATTATGGGCATGTGAGACAAATCATCCCATTTCACTTAAAGAAGGGGGCAGTGGCTTCGGCCACTAACATGAAAGGGAAAGCTAGAACTCTTTCCACCGATAAAAAAAGAAAACTTGAACTCTTTGAAACAGAGAGAACTATAGGCCACATGTAGGTTACATACTTGCAGAATTTGTAAACCTGTATTTGCTTACATATAAAATAAGAAAAGTTGCCCTAGAAGTAAAATATGCTTATTTATAATTTTGTAAAACAGTTTTGATTCTGTCTCTTCATGCTTTATTTTTTTTTAATAAATATTTATTAAAGTTTTTTGATACAAATGCACAAATAATAAACAACATTGCTTATATCAAAACGTGGTTTCATCACTTCTTTGGACTCCCTCACGTCTCCCGCTCCCACTTACATCGTTAAAAAGTTTTTCCAAGCAAATTATCAACTTGTTTACAATCTTATATCCACTCATTTAAATACAATCTAGCAATTCTCCAAAAGGTTTGTGTTTTCTTTAACCTCACTTATCATCAAATTCAAATCTGATTTAGTGGTGGCCAATTATTTATAATCTAGCATCCTTCTTAACATTCAACCAAATTACAATGTTTTTGTAAATACGTCTTAAATTTCTTCCAGTCTTCCTCGATCCTCTCTTCTCCCAGGTCTCGGATTCTGCCAGTCATCTCGGCCAGTTGCATATAGTCCATCAGCTGCATCTGCCACTCTTCCAGTGTGGGTAGATCTTGCGTTTTCCAGTTCTTAGCGATAAGTATCCTTGCTGCCGTTGTTGCATACAGAAAAAATGTTCGGTCCTTCTTTAGCACCTTCTGGCCGACAATACCCAGAAGGAAGGCCTCTGGTTTCTTAGTGAAGGTATACTTAAATACCTTTTTCAACTCATTATATATCATTTCCCAGAAGGCCTTCACTTTAGGGCAAGTCCACCAGAGATGAAAGAATGTTCCTTCATTTTCCTTACATTTCCAACATTTATTATCAGACGAATGGTATATTTTGGCAAGTTTAACTGGGGTCATGTACCACCTATACATCATTTTCATTACATTTTCCTTCAGAGCATTACATGCGGTGAAGTTCAGCCCAGTGGTCCACAACCTTTCCCAGTCCTCAAACATAATGTTATGCCCAATGTCCTGTGCCCATTTTATCATAGCCGATTTAACCGTTTCGTCTTGTGTATTCCATTTTAGCAGCAAGTTATACATTCTAGATAGTACCTTAGTCTTTGGTTCTAGCAATTCTGTTTCCAACTTCGATTTCTCCACCTGGAACCCTAACTTTCTGTCATTTTTAAAAACTTCTTTAATCTGAGCGTAATGTAACCAGTCTCGCACTTTATCCTTCATTTTCTCCAAACTCTGCAACTTCCAATTGTCTCCATCTTTTTCTAATATTTCCCAATATTTTGGCCATTTGGCCTCCATATTGGGTCTTTTTCGGGCCTTAGCTTCCAGAGGCGAAAGCCACCTCGGAGTCTTGTTTTCCAATAAGTCTTTGTATTTTATCCAGACATTAAATACTGCTTTCCTGACAATATGGTTCTTAAAGGCCTTATTGATCTTAACTTTGTCATACCTGTCTCTTCATGCTTTAGTCCGGTTCTGAAGTGTCTTGTCTGCTTTCTCCTAAAGCTATGAAATTCATGTAGAGAGGGAATAACAAATACTTACATTAAACAGGCAATTTAACTTATGAGAAAAAGAGGCACTGTTTGATGCAACTGAGTTCTGACAGTTAAAAAAAAACCACATGTGATGTGTCAGAGCAGTAAAATTCATGAAGTGTTGCTATTAAAATACTACCAAGCAATATTTTTAAAAATGACCTGGTCTATATTACAAAGTTATCTCATACAATGCAGTGGTGAGATCTGAAAGAACTATGTTGAATTGCATGTCAAACTTTTGTGTAAGGAAATTTGCGATGGCTGAGAATAGGTCTATCACTTCTCCTGGGGGAAAATAAAACACAACTTCTTGTTATTGGGAAACATAGTTTTATACTATAGCTGGTTCCCCATATAAAACTAAAGTGAGAATATATTTTCTCAGTCTCTTAATAAAACCTGAGACTACCCCGAAATGCACAATTTTCCAATACTAAACATACTGCAGGCCAACGATATTTTTAAAACAATGCCAATACTTCAGCAGAGGTCATTTACACACCTGGTTAAAAGAAAAAAAAGTCTAATGATAGATTAATTCATCATAGGAATGGCTAACAGAACTCAATAGCAGCACTGGCAAACCCCAGGGGGTGGGGAATATTCACCTGAAGCTATTCAGCGACATTATGAAGGATCTTTACCCCAACTGGATTTTGGCTTGAGAATGAAACAATACTGAGCCTGCTCTTGCAAAGAATCCCCATGGATGTGGCGCCAGCGATGGTAGAATGTTTGTTCATGCTTGAATAGTAATGGATTCAGAAGCATTAGTGTTCCTAATACTGGTACACAGATCTAATACTTCCATTGAGGGAAGCAGGCAATTACAAATGCACCCCAAGCACTTACACAATGTTTTGGTGTGGTTTTTCTATCCTCCTTTGAGCGTATTTGCTATATACAGCTTATACAGCACACTATATGCAGCACACTGAACAGGCTGCTGCAGTGTCAGGCTTTGAAACCTGATTCAGAGAACTGCAAGGGCAGCTTCAGGATAGAGGCTCATCTCCACCCGCATTGAGCTCTCACCCTTCATCTTTCTGGGAAGGTACTCAAGGCAAGGACCTCAACACCTTCCCTTTTATCTGTTTGGAGGAGCCCTTGATTGGGAGGGCTGGAATAAATTAGGAAATTTTCAGGTGTCTTCTCCTTGAGGAACCAATATTGTAGACAGGAAATGCAGCTTAGAAAAAGAGCAAAACAAAGTCTGAACATTAAATACAGACTTGAACAGACTTTATGAGAAAACATAGCACTGGAAGAAAGTATGTTTATAGCAAATATTTTGCAAGAAGCTCTTCACATAACAGCAATTGTCTGGTTTTGAAAAACCCCCAAACTTTTGAAAGAGTCCATTTTCACTAAATGTTTTTTACAGGTAGGTTGAGGAAGCATCATGGGTTGCAACTCTTAAGTGTGATGTTTCTTAGATGCAGTGAGGCCAATAACAACTTTGGTGGTTTTTCTCTTTCTAAGAATTATTACTTGTGTGATTAATCAGTGTTTTCTGCCTTATAGGCCTGCTTCGTCCCCTCAGCTTTCACATGACGATACCCATTCACGTATTGAACATTATGCTAGCAGGTACGAGACGGGGACAAATCTCTGTTAGGCAAATCTTCCTTGAAACAATTATTAAATTATCACCACCATTAATTATATTTCTCCACCTTTTTCAAAAAGAGGACCAAGGCAATATGCAAAAAATTAAATATTGGAATTATAATGTCCAACACCACACAAACTTTAACAAACGATGCTAGGGTTATTAAAAGCTCCAAGGATGGATGGTATACATGTTTACTAACTTCTTCTAATCAGCTTGCCAACTAACTTGCATGCAGAATGACTGCATGATATTTAGAATGTACATACAATTCACTTAAAACAGGAATTGCCAAAGCATGCTCTTGCTTACATCTAACTCTGAGTTTGTGCTCAGAACTTCATTATACATTCTTTTTTCCAGAGGTATGCTTCAGTGGAATCCTGCAGTGACCATGTACTACAAAATAGTGATATCTGTCCAGGATGTGTCAATTTTAGTTCATGTATCAAAAGTGATACAGCTTAATAATACAGCTTCTGAATATTATAGGCGAGGAAAATGATGGCTTTGAAAAATAATCATACACTATTAGTATACCACACATTTGGAAGACTCATCTCATATATATCAGAGTAGAAGCTAAATTCTAATATTTACAGTTTTTTCTGCCCCAGCGAGAGAAACATGAGTGGGTGTGTATAGCAAAGAATAGTACAATGTAATCTTTTTAAGTGACAAAAAACTTAACTTTTTCTACATGTCATTTATAGTGAAAGCAATTAGTCTTAGATATGACTGCTGAGCAGCCTAACAACTAGTGCCAAGGGAAAGAACAGGGGTGTGGGTGCTATTATTTCAGAACCATTTGTGCTGATTGTTACAGTTATCTGTGTCACATTTAAAGGCAGACTACTTAGAGATATTTATGATATTTTCTTTTCTCTGTAGGCTAGCAGAAATGGAGAACACCAATGGGACGTACCTGAATGATAGCATTTCTCCTAATGAGAGCATGTAAGTGTGCCATCTCTATAAAATTATGGAAAACTTTATATTGCATATGTGATTTCAGATCTGTCATAAGATCTTAAAATTAAAATTCATAACAATGCTACACATTAGACAGTATTGCCAAACTAATGTCAAAAATCACATAAAGAATGCACATTTCAGTATTGTTTGTTTCAGGATTGCCACCATAAGCAACAACCCAATTATTCTCACCAGACTTTGTCCTGGTTGAAGTCATGGGCTTGAGCAAACATTTCTATCCAACAGAGTTCTATTGTCACTAAGTGTGATGGGTAAAGAACTGCAAGTGAGAATCACTCTGTTGCTTCCTCTGGAGAATAATGTGCATTACTCATGGTACAATTGACTATCCGGTGGCGTCCAAGCTTTTTTCAAGGCGGCCCAGATTTGATGAAGTGAAGGGCTGACCAAAAGGCCAACCAAAGTTGTTGACCTTTTTTTAGAATTGAAGTTGTTGGGGGGTTTTTTTAGGATTTTACCCCAGAAGATAAACTGCCTCAGGGGCCAGATTAGATTGACCAGCAGGCCGCATTAGGCCCCCAAAATGGGCTTTGGAAATGGGCCTGTTATGCAGTGACCATTAACTATCAATCTTGGTGCTAAAACGTAGATACATAAGAGATACTCGGGTGTTCCTAATCAGACATCTGCAGGGCATTCTGTCCTGGTGTCAGTGAACACACATAGGGACAAAGACAGAGCATTTGCTGCTGCTATGCTACTCTCTACCACTAAACAAAGCAATGCTTTTAGTTTTTCCTGAAAAGCCCTTTAAAAATATTAAACATTATAATTGAATTATCAGCGTGGCTTACACTTCCAAAAACAAATTCTAAATGATTACCCACAAAATTGGAGAAAACCAGGTTTTTTTATTATTTATGAATTGCTCTTTGCCATAGTAACTTAAAGCATAAAGACAAATTTAAATCCCAAATGGAAGCAACATTTTAATCTATGTACAACAAAAGTTAAGACTTCAGGCTTTGGAGGTGCACTTGAGGTTGAGCTACAAAAGTGGTTTGTTTGTTCAAACAATTCAGAGGTTCACATGAATGCAGAAATTCCAACTCCTGGGGGCCTAACCCTTTTGGGGCCCCAAATATTTTGCGAGTGCCTCCAGTGTTCTAAAAAGTCAGGGCCAAGCACGGAGCCAAGCATGGCGAGATTTCCATGTCCAGCTCCTTCTCCTCCTCCTGCCATAGAGGGGAAAGCAGCCCCCAGCCAATGGCGGCAGGAGGAGCAGGACCTGCCGGCCATTGAAGCCATGTTGTCGCCATGTTCCTGGCTCCTCCACCGTCCTGACACGATGTTAAAGGTAAAGGTAAAGGTACCCCTGCTCGTACGGGCCAGTCTTGACAGACTCTGGGGTTGTGCGCCCATCTCACTTAAGAGGTCAGGGGCCAGCGCTGTCCGGAGACACTTCCGGGTCACGTGGCCAGCGTGACATCGCTGCTCTGGCGAGCCAGAGCCGCACACGGAAACGCCGTTTACCTTCCCGCTGGTAAGCGGTCCCTATTTATCTACTTGCACCCGGAGGTGCTTTCGAACTGCTAGATTGGCAGGCGCTGGGACCGAGCAGCGGGAGCGCACCCCGCCGCAGGGATTCGAACCGCCGACCTTTCGATCGGCAAGTCCTAGGCGCTGAGGCTTTAACCCACAGCGCCACCTGCGTCCCAATGTTGGGACACGATGCGTGACACGATGTTGCCCTCCCCCATCTCCCTCACAAGTTGGTGCCTATGCATGAACGAGCTAATGGTTAAGCAATACATGTTCCCATTTGGCTTTGCAGCACTTTTGCCTCTTTCTTATGTCCTCTTGCCTGCGGTATTCCCACAGATGTGTAAGCACAATGACCAGGTGTAACTCTCCATGGATATAAGTGTTGTATTTCTGTCTTACCAGTTATTTTCTCCACAACTTAATCTTTATTGTGGTTTTATTTTAAAATAGCCACTGTAAAATTTCATATAATCTAGTAATAAAAGGTGCACAAAATTACAACCTTGCATAAAACTCTGTTAAACTAATTTTCACAACAAATGCAAAACAAAAATAGAGGAGCTGGCTGTAATCCAAGACAATGCTTTAATCATATGGCATATAGTGGCTTAACCTTGGTTATACATATGCAGTTTATTACGAAGGACACTAGGTTATTAGTTGCCAACACCTGCACAGAAACAACTATTGCTTCCTTTTTGATTTCAAAATGCTTTACAGGTTGAATTTCTCTCTGCATGCATTTGTTAAAGTTGCAGATGCCTTGTGTTAAAAAGGTACCAGTCATAAATGTCACCTTGCAGAGGTGTCTTCAGCAGTGATTCAGTAACAGCCATACATACTGGCTCACTTATGAGCCAGTTGAAAAGCCTTAGGGCAGTGGGACAAACGAAGGCATAAGGAAAACCTGGACATGACATTTGTAATTTCTGAATAGAATAGTATGCAGTGTTGGGGTGAAGAGGAACAGGAAAACAAAAACAAGTGAAGAAAAATTCACTTATACACAAGATCACATCATATTACACTGTATTCAAAGTGGAAGAATGAACTGCTCCTCTGGTGAAGTGCATGCCAGCTGTTCTGTATTTAGGCTATAGGAGACTGCAAATATCACTGGGAAGCTGGCAGCTCCAGAACATCCCTACCTAGACAATATTGTTGACCCAAGAGGTAGGAATCTTGACCTCCCAAATGGGGGTGCTAGGGGTCCTGGGATCTCAGTTTGGATAAGATTATCTTGACAGCAGCTGAAGATTTCATTCTACCTATTTCTTATTGCTCATACTCATCCATAACAAATTATCTACCTCTTTTCTCAGACAGATGGCACCAAGCAACTGATTTGACCACTTTGCTGATATGCCACTTTCCCCCTTCTGCCTAAATTTTATCAGAATGTACCGTATTTTTCGCACCATAGGACACACCCGATAATAGGACGCACCTTGTTTTAGAGGGGGGAGATCAAGGGGAAAAAAATTCTTCCGCTCTCTGCCCAGCGCCCCTTCAGCGAAGCGGCAGGAAGCACTGCGCAGAGAGTGGGAGAATTTCCCCCCTCTTGTTTTCCCGCTCTAAAACAAGGTGCCGTTTAAGGTGCGTTCAGGCGGCTACCTTGGAAGTCTGGAGAGCGAGAGGGGTCGGTGCGCACCGACCCCTCTCGCTCTCCAGGCTTCAGGTTCCTTTCGACCTGCCCTTTGGGGCTGGTGGGGGGAAGCCCACCACCAGCCCCTAAGAGCAGGTCAGGGAGCAGCGGAGAGGATTCTGCCATAGCCGCGCGTCCTCTCCAGCCAGGAGAGGGTCGTGGGGGGGCTGCTTTAGCCCCGCGCGCGCTCTCCCGGCTGGAGAGGTGACGCGCGGCTATAGATGCTTCTGCCATAGCCGCACGTTACCTCTCAAGCCGGGAGAGGGTCGCGGGGCTATGGCATTTTCGCTCCATAGGACGCACACACATTTCCCCTTCATTTTTGAAGGGGGAAAAGTGTGCCCTATAGAGCGAAAATTACGGTACCTAATAATATGTAAAAAAAATGGGACTTAACTGTTCTGTTGTAATCAGTTTAATACACTGAATTCTGAGTTTCTGCCAGCAGCCGAGACAAACTCTGTGCTACTCTTTGATACATATGTTATCACAGCTCTCTGCCACTCTTGAGGACAAAATAAGCGGAGGGCAGTTTTCTAGATGGAAATGTGGGTCTGGTCTCTTTGCTTTGCTTTCTCTTGTTCTTATCATTTTCCTTTTTTGCATTTTTAGAGACGATGAACATTTGTTAATCCAGCACTACTGCCAAAGTTTGAACCAAGAATCCCCACTCAGTCAACCGCGAAGCCCTGCACAAATTCTAATTTCCTTGGAGAGTGAAGAAAGAGGTGAACTGGAGAGAATTCTAGCAGACCTGGAGGAAGAAAACAGGTCAGTTTTGTTTTGGTACTATTTCCATGCATCCACAGAATAAATTGTTCATGAGGTAGCATTTAAATCAACAAGCAGCAAATTGGAATGTAAGTTGCCTGGAAATTTGTCACATGCAGTTTTCTTCTTTATATTATGCGAGATAAAGTAGATGGTGTGTAAATCTATTTGTCATGCTTAATTTAAAATAAACATATAAACCTAAAATGTGAAACATTTAAATTTAAAAATTAGATGGCAAATAAACCTATTTGTCATGTTTAATGCAGCAATGATAGAACATGACTTCTTGCTTCAGAAGGAATGTTTAAATCCTATAAAATATGTGATTTTGGTCTAAAATTGCTACATAGTTGCATGTGCATTTGTTGCTATCTTCAGTCACATTTGTTAGATATGGTAGATGAATTATGCGTATGTGCCTCATGCAAAGCAGTTCTTTATCTTTCCCTATACAATTGTGGACACACACACCCTGCCTTTAAAGGAAAATAATAGAGATACCTGAAATGCTGGAGCTTTGCTGTATGTAGCAGAGCTGTCCAAATCAAGATACACATTTTCCTTAGTGTCATGTCATCAGTGATGTTATCTGATCAAGCACCCTGACACTATATACATAGCAGAAACATTAGCAAATGTAGCGCTGAAGAGATGTCGTTATCCTTTGCAGCCCAAAAGGGCATTTTTAGTCTTCGGAATAAGAATTGCCCATGCACAGCCTAACAATAAGCTTGTAATACATTCATTATATTTTGCCTTCAAATTGCACTGCTTTGTGAACTCAATCTATTATACCTGGTGCAAAAAACTTACAGTATTTATTCATAGCCTAGAGCAATAGCTCCCCAATTTCACTTGAGCCTTCAGCCACTTTTGTGATATGATGAGTAAATGTTAATGATGAAATTACTGCCAAGAACTGCACAATTGCTGCCTTCTGCACAATTGTTGCCATCATTTAATGCAATAGTGCAATTTTAAAACAATACTTTATGGGAGCTGCTTTCATTTAAGCTGTACAAAACTAAATAATAATAAAGTGCACATTGAATAATGAAAAACATCAAAGGAAAAAAGGCATTTGTAAGTCTCTTTGAGTCATTTCCATGAATAAAGCAACTGAATCATCATCAACGAGATCTGAGATATAGTACTTAGGTGGGAAAGTATAAGGCGGTTCTCCTGCTTACAAGGAATAGCAGAGAAAAATATTTGGTACCGTACTCATAAAACCACACTGGAAATGTTATAAAAGCAAGTCTTAAGAGTAGAGCCAAAGAAGTATTAATGTAAGCTGGGAGGGGGTAATATCTCCCTATTTATATACATCTCCATATTGGAAATCAAGTGCAATTACAAAGAAGCAAAACAAAAGCCCAGCCCTGGTCGTGAACTGAAATGATGGCTTAATACCTGTGGGCACCAACCACAGTGCTCTCTCACATACTCCTTGGTGCCCATCAAGGCTCCTACCATTTACTATTTTAAAATTGCAGCTTTATGATTTTTCTTTTGGTTGAGGGTGTTGCCTGCTCTTTTTCCTGTGTTTTATTGAGGGGTGGGGGTAGGTAGGTGAATTTCCTGGTTTGGTGGGGGAGAGAGAATTCTGAGTATTGTCAGTTTCCCTTCAGTGACATGGGTATTTTGTGGTGCCCATGACAGTTTTTAAGACTTCAAAATATGCCCCAAGACAGAGGCAGTTTTAGGGTAGCACGACCGGTTTGGCCACACTATGTGCCATGCTGCAGGGGGCACCACAACAGTGCTGTAGATCACAGTGTGAGAGGTGGGAGGGTGCTGAGTTTTAGCATTGCACAGTACACCACTGATATTTGAGAGCCCAAAGTTGAACACTGCCCCAGATCCAAAATGGTTGGACAGCCCTGCCTACATTTTAGTGTGTTACACCTTGCTTAAGCATACAAGGCCCTGAAAATGGTGTGGGGTAATTTTCTGAAATCAAATAACTTTTTTTTAAAGTACCCTTCTAGCTACAAAACTTTAAAAAAAAAAAAAAAGTAGATAAATAGGGACCGCTTACTAGCGGGAAGGTAAATGGTGTTTCCGTGTGCTGCGCTGGCTCGCCAGATGCAGCTTGTCACGCTGGCCACGTGACCCGGAAGTGTCTTCGGACAGCGCTGGCCCCCGGCCTCTTAAGTGAGATGGGCGCACAACCCTAGAGTCGGACACGACTGGCCCGTATGGGCAGGGGTACCTTTACCTTTACCTTTTTAGCTACAAAACTACTTCTATAAGCCAGGTTTGTACAATGTAACCTACTAGGCCCCTGTTTTTATTATTAAAGATTTTCTTGTTTTACAGAAGTATGTGTAATGTCTCTCGTATTTTTCCCATGTAACATTTTTACAAATCCGTTTCATTTGTTGAGACATTAGAGGGAGAAAAAAAAGGGGTGGGGGGAAGATGGGTAGGGGTGGGGTCGGGCAGCAATGTTTCTATTATGCTTAATGTATGTAGGGTTTGGTGTCAGCGTTGCTTGTGCTGTTCGTGTTCCTTTGGTGGTGAGAGAGGTTGGGGTTGGCCTAGGGTGTGGTTGTTTGTTTGTGATTGGCTGTGGTGATCTTTGTTTTCATGTGTGAGTGCAGTGGGTGGGTTTTTTGGATCAGGTTAGCCATATTGATTTGTATGCTGTTGATGGATTCTTGTCATTGTCTTGTTGGGCTGTGTATGTGATAAAGGGGAACTAGGCTCCTGTTTTGATATTCCCTAACAGGTTGTGTAGGCCTGCTATAAATACTTGCAATCCTTGGCCATAAGTACAGTTGTTCATTTACCATCATGAGTAATTACTTTCACAAGTAATTGTTGTATCACCACAGATGTTACTAACAGCTCATGAGTGGGATGTTTGCATTGCTCAGATTTCCACGTTCCAGGTGTTACTGCAATTTCAGCTATGCAAGTTCATCCTTGCTTGTGGAATAGTTTTTATTCTTTTTTACTAGTCCTCTTAATAAGGTGTGGTAGTCTGGAGGCATCTCAGACTTATTATGCAGTGATATCACTTTGACTGCTAATAAAATCACCTAGCCCGGTTGTAGTTTGGCAAGGTGGGTTTCAGGATATTGCTAGTTGCTGTGCACTTACTCATTTTGAAAGGATTATACATTTATCTCCCTGCTCTCCCTTCTACATCTATATATTTTCAGAAGGGTTTGGTTTTTTTAAACACGCTAATTCTGACTGACATAAGCAATGCTCACTAGGTCTGTGTTTCTTTTTATCCGCTCACACTGGCTTAAGATTGCTCTCCAGAGCTTTGTGCAATATACTGAGAGAATTTATTTTTGTCTTCTAAGAGTCTGATACAGAAATATTCATGTAAGCAATGATTCTTTGGATGACTTCTTTTTCCTTAACTAGCACTTGGAATAAGGAAGATATTCCTAGTTATATTGTTTGATTATTCCTTCCAGCACTGAATAAGTGACCAGTCCATACATAAACAAGTTTGACTTTAATGATTTCATCAGACTGGAATCTAGACTTGTCCAATTTGTTGTAAACTAGGTTTTGAATAAATGCAAATGTCTTGTGCACTTATGAGAAACAAAAGAACAGGCCTTTTGAATTGAATATTTAACCACGGCATTTTATAATAATGCAATATAACAACTTTTCAACAACCTAAGGCAGGAACTCTCATTCATCTCCAGTTCAAGAGTTGTATCAGCAAACTTTTTGTTCTGAAGCCCTTAAAAGGGATTGGACCCCAAATCTAATCTGCAAGATTAGGCAATAATGTCTGGCATTCCAGCTACAAAATGGAAAAGATGTGCATTCATAAAGGTGCTAAAGTCTCACTTCTTCCCCATTTTCAATAGAAACCTCCAAGCAGAATATGATCGATTAAAGCAGCAACATGATAACAAAGGACTGTCTCCACTGCCATCCCCACCTGAGATGATGCCCATTTCACCCCAGAGTCCGCGAGATGCTGAACTCATTGCAGAAGCCAAGCTGCTTCGTCAGCACAAAGGCCGCCTAGAAGCCAGGATGCAAATCCTGGAGGATCACAACAAACAGCTGGAATCACAGCTGCACAGGTTGAGGCAGCTGCTGGAACAGGTGAGTTCCATACAGGTGTATGATCACTTAACAAATATGGCTTGAACCTTGCAGCAGCTTCAAGCTGTCTGTACATAGGTTGGTCTCTTTATTTAGTAACTTTTGTTTACACTGAATGTATCACAAATATAAATACAAACATGATGGCATTACTGCAGACTTTGGCTGCAATTCTGTTCTCTGTTACTTTGGGGAAAGTCTCATTAAACTCAGTGAGATTTACTTCTGAGTAAATCTGTACGGCAGAAGTGGACAAGCTGTGGCCCTTGGGCTGCATACAGTCCTAGGCCTAATTTCATGCAGGTGTGGTGAGTCAAGAGGGGAGAGGTGGCGAGTGAGAAGGTGGGGAGCCCAAACAGATAGGGGTGATGAAAGGCGGAGATGAGTTCAGATCTCTGTCAAGAGTGGTTCGTCCCTCCCATGGCAGCCTACCGGGCAGAGGTAAAAACAGAGAGAGAGAGGTGCCCTATCCCTGCTGTATAGGATTATAGTGTTCGTAATTAGCCAACCCACTATCTGTAGGATAACTATTATATTACCTTCTGGTGTTTCAGCCTCAAGTGGATGCCAAGGTGAATGGTACAACTCAGTCTTCTCCTACCTCGTTACAGAGGTCAGATAGTAATCAGCCAATGCTTCTCCGCGTAGTTGGGAGTCAGACTTCAGAATCTATGGGTAAGATAACACAACTAAGACTATTTTAAAATGAGGATTGTTTGCCATTTATATTCAAATTTCATATTATATCAGTAGCTAACATGGCCTTTTTCAGATAATCAGGATTTCATGCACAGTATATGGTTACATGTTAACTGTTTTAGAGCATTCAGGGAACTTTTGGCTGTCCAAATGTTGGACTTCCATCAGCACTGTCAGCATTGAGGGATGATGGGAGTTGTAGTTCAGCTACATCTGTAAAGTCAGATTCCCCATCTCTGTTGTAAGGGATCCCAATTTCTTTCTTAAATCTAGCATTCCTGTATGTGGGCATCACATTTTTCTTGGCACTCCAATGGAAACATGTTGCCAGAAAGAACAGTCATCATGTCTTCCTTTTATTCCATTCCACATGGAGTGCGACTACACAAAGCTCACAGCCCTGAAGATTCAGTCTGTGATTTGACCATCACACTCTTGTCTGCCTTTTGTAGACTTCTTAAAAATCTATTTTATTACTGTGGAGTGTGCTTTGCTGAGTGTAAAATAAAAATTCAAACACAAGAGTCTTCCTGTGGCCCTTAAATGGTGAATACAAGGAAAGCTACCCTGAGTTGCCACAGTAATGGCGAGGTAGGCATTCCTTTATGCACTCCACTATCTGGCAAAGGGTCACACATCCCTCAACTTAAAAACAGCAACAACAGTAACAAAGTACCACTACTTTTATCCCTCCACAAACTGAGACACCACAAAACCAGGTTTCTACCTTTTCATTTGATAGAAATAGGCTATTGTGCTGCAAAAATTGGATTGGTATTAATGAAAGTATAACAAATGAAAAATAAATCCCACAAATGGCATTTTGGCTATTTTCATAGTTGTTCACTTAATGTAGCCGACAGCAGTGAAGGTAAATCATTTGACACGAGGTACACAAACACAAGCTGAATTAATAAACAGGAGTTAAAATATTTGACCCTATTGTGGCAAGTAGGGCCATTGAGGAGGGACGCAGGTGGCGCTGTGGGTTAAAGCCTCAGCGCCTAGGACTTGCCGATCGAAAGGTCGGCGGTTCGAATCCCTGCGGCGGGGTGCGCTCCCGCTGCTCGGTCCCAGCGCCTGCCAACCTAGCAGTTCGAAAGCACCTCCGGGTGCAAGTAGATAAATAGGGACCGCTTACCAGCGGGAAGGTAAACGGCGTTTCCGTGTGCGGCTCTGGCTCGCCAGAGCTGCGATGTCACGCTGGCCACGTGACCCGGAAGTGTCTCCGGACAGCGCTGGCCCCTGGCCTCTTGAGTGAGATGGGCGCACAACCCCAGAGTCTGTCATGACTGGCCCGTACGGGCAGGGGTACCTTTACCTTTACCTTAGGGCCATTGAGACTTGGATTGCTAGAAGATAATTCAATAAAAAATCCTCACTTACATGCAGAACTTAACTACAAAGCCTGGTTCAGTGATGTTCTTTTATTTTTCTGTTGCTTTTTGAGGTGCTTTTATGGACCACTATGCCCTGGTAATTTCAGATTTGGACTATACTGTATATTGTATGTGAGGCTGCATTGGACAATGGTCTAAAAACAAACATTTTATCTTCTTGTTGTGAGCCGCCTTGAGAAATTTTATTGTATATCAACCCATAAACACATCACATAAATAATGTACACTGCTAGTGCTCAGACAAATGGAATTCAGCAAGATATTTCTAGGAAAGCTATTCCCATCTGGTGTCTCATTTATAAGCATTTTTATTATGCATAATGGTTAAAAAAAGGTAAAGGTACCCCTGCCCGTACGGGCCAGTCTTGACAGACTCTGGGGTTGTGCGCCCATCTCACTTAAGAGGCCAGGGGCCAGCGCTGTCCGGAGACACTTCCGGGTCACGTGGCCAGCGTGACATCGCTGCTCTGGCGAGCCAGAACCGCACACGGAAACGCCGTTTACCTTCCCGCTGGTAAGCGGTCCCTATTTATCTACTTGCACCCGGAGGTGCTTTCGAACTGCTAGGTTGGCAGGCGCTGGGACCCAGCAGCGGGAGCGCACCCCACCGCAGGGATTCGAACCGCCGACCTTTCGATCGGCAAGTCCTAGGCGCTGAGGCTTTAACCCACAGCGCCACCTGCGTCCCTGCATAATGGTTAGCCTTGGCTAAATAGTAATTCTGTTTAACATGATAGGTAATTAGATAGCTACTTTAGATGTTTGTATAAATATTATTATACCTGAGGATTTGAGAATGAATAGGGTGTTTTGCAGTAATTACAAGAAAATTACATTCATTTAGTTAGGAAGAATCATGTTTGTTCTATGTGTGAAGCTATTTAGCACTATCTTTCTAATAAAAGCCCAGTGACCCTTTATTATTCAGTATATTACAACATAAATATTATGATTGATCAATCAATCAATCAATCAATCAATCATGTTTAAGGTGCCAAAAGATTCTGTATTGTGTATATTACAAAAGATTTACATACTGGGGCAAAGGGCAAAAATCCCAGCACAAATGGACCTGGTGACTCCATACCTGGCTTGCTACAGAGGTGAGCAACAGTTTTAGTCTCCTATCTGGGTAATGGGAAATCTTGCTAGCTTCTTTATTACAGACAGAACACGTACCCTTTTGTTATGGGTTACTGAAACAGCCACATGTTTATTGCTTATTTTCAGGTATGAGAGAAAAACTCTTTGACTGTGAAATCTATAGGGAGCTGTAATTTTTCCTGGAACTTTGTGAACTCTATATGCAAGCTACCACAAAATATATGATTCAGACACATTCAATTCACTAATTTTGTAATATAAGGCTTTCTATAAGGGGAACACCATGTTGGTAGGGCTCTATCAATTAGTCTTAAGTGAAATAGTGCTCTTATGTGCTGCTGTTGTCCAAGGAGTGATGCAGACTGAGGGTACAGGTAGATTTCAAGCAGTTTATAAAGCTACAAAATCCTCTGAACAATAATTTGTTAACGGATTTGAAATTCAGACTTTATAATTGGGGGTGGAGAGCTTGTAGGCCATGTAGTCTAATTCCCTACTCAGTGCAAGAAATCCAGAGCTAAAACACTGCCAACAAGATGGCTGTACAGCTTCTGCTTGAAGACTCCATTATTGTTTCATTGTTTATATTTTAAGTGTGTAGTTGAATTTTAATTTTAATAATTTTGTGAGTAGAGGTGAGCATACTTCCCTATCTTGATTTAGAATTGGCCTGGGAGTTTTTTCTGAGATTTTTCTGTGAAAAGTCTTTTGAAATTTGGTAGCTGTGTTCCTCTTTTCCCTTTCTCAACCTTAGCTTGCAAAGTAGAGGAGAATGGAAATTGGCAAGAGAGAAGGTTAGGAACAGGAGAGGTCTGTTTTTTATTAAAGTACCCACCAACAAAATAAAAACATCTGAGCATGCTCAAAAAGCCACATCACCACTTGGAACTCTGAAATAATTTGTTCTGACTTGGGCAAATAATATTACAGATTTTGAGGTTCTCATTGCTATTTTGATGCTCTGAAACAATGGGAAAGAAAATATGGTTCCTTTGCCAGCCCAGCTTCCCTGGTCTTCCTTCCCTAGTCAAGCTCTGGAAGGAAGCAGCAAAAGTGAAACTGACATAAGAGAGGTCTGGGGGCACTAGATGTTGGAAGTTTAGAGAAGACAAGTTTTGCTCAGTTCATAATCATTGTACCTTTTTACAGTCTAAGCCCATCTCTCAAATTCACTACATGTAAGCTGCTTTGGCAGTTTTAGTTAAATGCTGGAAACTAAACTAAAATTAAACTTAAAGCAGTAATAAGGGGAAGACATTTGGTTCCCTCATAATAAATGAACAACAGTAGCTGGGCTATAAATTACCACTCTGGAAAAACAATGAGCATCTGTGTTTCTGTACGGATAAACAGATAAATCCTAATACAGTACAGTTTCTTCTCAAAATCTGTACTAATGATCTTTAAGTCAAATTTGAAAATCAAAGAAATTATAAGCAAAAAATATTATGTTCCAGTCCCCTATTTTTTCTGTACTGAAATAATAGGAATTAGTTATTAATATGAGGTTTGTATCAGCATTTGGTATTCCTAAAAATGTTGAATAGATCTTAATAGCTTCAAGTGGTTCCTTTCTTTCTGAAGATACATCTGAGGAAATCCAAAAAAGCAGAAACTAGTTACCAAATTCTTATTAATATAAGCATTAGTCACTGCTTATTCATTTATTTTTACAGTGATCTTCTGCTCTTTGTGAATCATGTTCAAAAAACATGATTTAAACCATGTTCAGGACATTGGTTTAAAAGAAGCTCAATCTTCCAATCAGCACCCTAGCTGAACTACTATCTGAGGCAATTTATTCTTCAGTCAGTGAACACTTTCACTGTTCTGTTTTGTTTCCAGTGGCCATGTACTGTATGTGATACGTCACTGTTAACACTGGATTTTGCTGGCACAACAGTTGAATTAGTCCCGTCTTTGTTGTTTCAAAAACAAATCTTCAAATTGCAGTCTTATTCCTATTGACTGAATAGGTCTGAGAATGCCGCCTCATAATAGTTGCATTAAGTTGTTCCACACTGAGGTGGTCTCCATGCAGGTTGCTCATCTGCAGCAGTTAAGAATGCTTTTTCTCCAAGCCATTACAAGTTGCCCAAAAGGGCAAAAAACAGAGGAAGCACTGAAATATGGCTGGTTTATGTGATGAGAGATATGATGGTTTCCACAAGGCACTTTCTGCCTCGGCAGGGGTTGGGCTAGATTAGCTCTGATTCATAACACTTTCATTGAGTTTAACCAGTTAATCAGCTTCTTCTGAATTAACTATTTTGTGGTTTGCAGATGTTAAAAGAATAGTCTTACTTTATGTTTTACAAGCACTTTTATAATATCCAACATGTAAACTCTGTACATTTGGCAGTTTCCTTCTCTCAGTGTACAAATTAGCCTAAAAAATTGAGCAGCAGTAATGCTAAAATTCTCAGGGAAACCTACTGTGATATCTGAACTCTACATTTCTGCCCTGCTTTGTTATTGGGTCATAGAACTTACTCAAGGGGGCAAGTGTATTCTGCCATGTCAAACATTTCAAATGGCTTTTCATAGTAAAAATCAATCTTTCTGCAGCTTTTATCTGATGCAATTAAGTTGTCAAAACTATTAATACTAATAGCTCTGATTTACTTGGTTAGAAACACATTTCCTGTCTCGCCATATCACCATTGAAATGCAGCACACAACTACAAAATCTAGTTGTGGTAATGGAATAAAGGAAGCTCTGATTCTTTCTAGCAATTACTTTTACCATTTTTAGTATAGACATTTAGGACTTTTGAAATAATTTATTTTACTCTCACAGGGCTACATTACTTCATAAATGGAAGAAGCTTTATAATTTAGAAAAAGAAGAAGGAATGTACATGTGTATGCATATATATTAAAATTTCTTTTGAATTGTTAGCCAGGAGGATTTTTTAAATAGGATTTAAATAGGGTGAAATACTGCAAACTGAACCTTGCAGAGTCCTAAATGAATGGTTAAGGATCATAAACTGTAACCAGCGGCAGTATTTATGAAGCAAGTACTTTTTAATGGCTCTTGTTAAAAGGAATGTCCTTCTGCTTTTGTTTTTTTAGGTGAGGATGATCTGCTCAGTCCTCCCCAGGACACAAGCACAGGGTTAGAAGAGGTCATGGAACAGCTCAACAATTCTTTCCCAAGTACAAGAGGTAAGCTTTCGTGTTCAGAAGCAAAGACCAACAGTTAATATATGTTGTGCATCTTACTTGCAGCTCAGTATCATGTTCACAGACTGTTCCACAGGTGAAAGGTGCAAGTGTTGTAAGAGAATAATCTAACACATTTTTTTCTCCTAAAACCTGTATGCATAAGCATATTTAGCCGCAAACAATTCTTGCTCTGAAATGCTAGCAGTAGAAAAATAATCTCCATAGTACAATAGCATTACCGGTATTACTGGGATTTCGGTGTGTGCTCAGATGTGCAGACGGATCTCTGTACTTCTGGGATGACTAATTCATTTCAATTCAGGGGGGAAATTTGCACATTCAAAGGTGCTTCAGTTGTCTATAGGCCAGAAAAGCGGATTAAGTACCATCGGAGGTGAGTAAACAAAAGTCTATGACCCAAGAAAAATTAGCAAACCCACTGATGATTGGTAGCATCAGCATTAACAAAAAAAATAGCCAAAAATAGGAAAATAATATTGGACAGCATCACTATTACAATGATAAAATTACTGGGGTCATAAGCTACCTTTTTAAGACTACCTTTTTATACATTCAGATAGTAACCAGACTATAGACACTGGCCCACAAACTACAACCTCCATAAGAGGATTTTTGGCTTAGGTTTTCTCTTTTCACAACTCTTTCTCAGAATTGCTGTATCTGCACTCTATTCCATTTTTACAACTCTGAAACATTTCTTTTCCCCACTCTGGTGCTAGAAGCAGAACTTAACCCAAATATATTACAGCCAGACATAAGGTAAAAAGAATATGCTCTTTCATTTAATCGGAGTAGGTGAGGGTTTAGGGCTCTGTGCCTTCAGAGGTTGGAACCTCTTTAAAATTTATGTTTCTAACATTTTCTTTCTTTGTCAAAACAGAGCACAGATAGTATTTGAATAATGTTTCCAAGAAATGTTTAGTGCTCAAGAAAAGGTCATTGCTGAATCTGGCTACCACATTATAGTGCCATGAAAAAAGGCTTAGGTTAAAGGAGACTGTATTTTATTTCTTGATGGATGTTTATGTGGAGTAATTTTAAACCTGTCTCTGAAAAGCTGCTCCCCAGGCAAATGTTCTAATGAAACACTGTGCTGTGTGTTAAATAGTACATAGTTCTGTTTCAGCTGCCCTGAGTATTTTTTCTTGAGGATAGCATATCCAGTCTACCCTTTATGAAACCTCTTCTAAGTAGCACCATCTTTTTTAAAGGGTGGTACAACAAACTCAATGAATGGAGTGTTAATCTTATAGAACTGTGTTTCTTTGAAATTGTGGGCAAAGCAATGAATAGCTCTGAAAACATTTTTATAATAAAGAAAAAGCTGTTTCAACCTGTTTCATTACCCTAAGAGAAAATACAGCAAAATAAAATGCCAAGTTTTTAGTGCTCTGCCATTCCTCGAATAGACCATAGGTTGGTCTAAAAACTTAGAAATAGTATTTCCCCCCCCCCCAAAAAAAAAGATTGACATGAAACTAGTTGTCAGGCCCTAATTTCTCAGCTACTGTTGAATGGCTATGGTAATAATGCTTTAGATAATCTTGCATGATTAAAAATAGAATGCAAATTGAATGAAAGTGAGGGCATTCTAACGTCCCGTGCACTCAGGTCATTTTAATGCATTGGGATGGCACAAAAAGTTTGAGGGTTGCCCCTTGAAATGTAAAATATTTGTAATATTCAAAATTTGGAAGGTAGTGCACTGATTGATAATTAGTTTGACTGCAATTGTTAACATTTTGCAATTGCTGGTTGAGAATGAATATATTTATCAAGGTAGAGATTTATCAAATTGGGCATACAACAATTTGGCCACTTGTGGGGTGATACATCTCTTTTCCCCAAGATTTTTGATTAGCAGCAGCTATGAGACAAAATACTTCTCACCATGTAAGCAGATGCTACAAATAGGTTGTATGACCAACACTAGTATTAAATGGTTTTCTCGCTATGCCTACTGAAAGGTAACTATTGTGGGCCCAAGCAAAGTGAAGCTGGGGGTGGGGAATGCACAAAGAAGACAAAAACCAGTATTGGGATCAAGGCCACAACTTCTAGTGATTACAGATGTAAGCAGGTTTGAGTGTAGGCTTTGGGTGTGTATCCTTAAATCAATTAGCCCACCACTGGTGAATCTGTCACAGGTCATCCTCTGACATGCACCATATCCAGGAAACCCTTTGGGTTACCAGATGGAGATGCTAAGTCCCTTCAGCTCCTGAGATGGGTATCTGGACAAAAAGTTCCTCCCAGGCTCCCACGGCAATGGGCCTCCCCCACCAGGACTAAAGTTGTGATGGCAAAATCCACAGGTGGGTCCAATTTGTCCACAAGGCAAATTCCTCCCTGGTCCCAAATACAGCAACCAAATTATTTCCATAGCAAGGTCAAGCATGGGCATGCCTGCCCCACTAGTCAGCCCATTCAAACAATAAAACAAAGGCAGGGCGAATCCAGTGAAGACTGCAGTGCCTCCAGCACCACACAGCTGGCTTTTATAACCTCTGAGTGGACCAGAGCTTGTGCTGGCAGAATGATTACCATAATGCTACGTTGAATTCCTCCCTAAGATTTCTAAAAACACACCCCTCTCAATCCACACAAAAATGTGTGGCGCAGGACTAGTGAGCAAAGTGGCCTGAGCAGAGTTCCAAGAGCCAGATAGGGCTGGGGGTTGTATTAAGTATGCATCTATGCCTGACCTAGATGAACCCAAGTCAGACATTTCAAAGACTTTAGTACATCTGCCCAAGGTACACAACGGTAGCTGTTTGTGTGGAATTTATATATCTTAATATACATATTAAGAAAATATATTTATATTCTTACTGTGGATTCTGCCCTGCTGTACAACAGAGAGACCATTGTGTGCTTTCTTCCTACCTGTATATTCAGGTACATGTGTATTCTCTCTCCCAACTGAAGCAATCTTATCTAATAGAGAATTTCATGTGAATACTACATATCCTCCTTGGGAAGAGTTATATTAGGTTGAATATGGTACCCTGGAGTTCATGGAATATTGGTGGTGCTCAACTTACTTCAGTTTTCACAGTGTATCAAGCGTTCTTGGGAAATCACCTCTGCTGAAAAGATAGAGGACAGTATTCAACTAAGTTTTACTTAGAGTAGACAGATTAAAATTAATGAACCTAAGTTAGTCACATTCATTAACTTCAGTATGCCTGAGTATACTGAGTATATTTAGCTGAATACTAAATAGAGATGTTAATGAAATGTATTTGTGTGAAGAACAGAAGCAAAGACACTATATTCTCTTGCACTACCTAATCACTTCAAAAAACGAAACTTCCTGCAAATGTGCAAGTTATACAAAACTCTTTTTCTGGCATTGTTGCTTAATGCAAAAATGAAGTAAAACACAGATGTTACATTCTCATTGTGTTGTTTGCCTGGATAATTCTGCAGCTAGTAATGATGGATCAGTGAAAGAACTTGCTATGTATGCTAAGTAGGAAGCCGGCCAAGAATTCCCAGTATGATGTGGAAATAAATCTCACTGGGGAAAGTATTCTATAGGCTTTCCATTACAAATAAATTGGGAAATAATCTCTGATAGGTTCAACCTCAGGAAGGTATTATACTGATGATTAATTGATGCAGTTTAAATGTTAAGAGTTACACACTGATGGCATCAGGTTTTCCTTCTCTCTATTGAACTATGTTTTTAGCCTTTCTTATAAACAGAAATTTTATTATAAATTTCTTATAAAAGAAATTCTAAACCACAGAGCCTCTTGGGCTCGCCAATCAGAAGGTCAGCGGTTTGAATCCCCGCGACGTGGTGAGCTCCCGTAGTTTGGTCCCAGCTCCTGCCCACCTAGCAGTTCGAAAGCACATCAAAGTGCAAGTAGATAAATAGGTAGTGCCCCGGCGGGAAGGTAAACTGTGTTTCCGTGCGCTGCTCTGGTTTCGCCAGAAGTTACTTAGTCATGCTGGTCACACGGCCCAGAAAAACTGTCTGCGGACAAACGTTGGCTCCCTCAGCCAGTAAAGCGAGATGAGTGCCACAACCCCAGAGTCGTCCATGACTGGACTTAATGGTCAGGGGTCCCTTTACCTTTATAAAAAGAAATAATGCCTTGTGTAGACAAAGTTAGTGTATGTCTGACCTACGCAAACAGATCTTTGGAGGAAAAAATGCAGATGTCTATATAGTTTTTCTCTTGTTTTAACTTTTAAAACTGCAAAGAATAGCTGAAAGCTTAAACATTATAGAATGATCTCTGCACTTGCTGCAAAGCTGAAGGTTGGTGCTAAAAGTGGGAATTTCTGCTGAGAATCTGATGATTGCTGTCCTTAAGGAATTTTCTTTCTCATAAACTGTACAGTCCCATCCACATTCCCTTTAACATGCTGCTCAAAGCAAATTCATAGTAGCTGCAGCTGTTTTCCACAACTGCTGTGCTAACTCAAAACAGATGTCAAAGCTAGAGGTCTGACATGGTGGAAATATAGTATTAAATACCACCTTAGTGGTTTATTAAACCCTGCAAGATAATAGGTCACAGAGTAAATTGCTTTCACACTACACTTGTGGACAAACTGCTAAGTCTGATGGGAGTTTTGTATGTATTTGATTGAGACCTTGTTCATTTTAGCAAAAGAATGACAATGAAATGTAATGTAAGCTGAACAATCAAATTTTTGACTAAGCTGTGACGAATGTTTAAAAGAAATGGTGGTATCCAGTGCTTTTTTTCTAAAAAAAAAAAATGTTTACGGGTACTCTCATTTTCCTACTCACATTGAAATACTGCCCCACAATGAGGCCAAACTTAGATTCACAAAATGTTTAGGGGGTATGTGTACCCCTGCACCTCCTCAGGAAAAAAAGCACTGGTGGTATCCTTAGAACAAAGTAGCTACTTCTTAGCCCCATTCCCAAGAAAATTAATGCTACTGGAGTTGTGTAGAAATCAATGGGGCTTAAGTGAGTCCTAACTAATGTAATAGGCATGACTAATGAGGATGTTGGCATATTCATGAGGATTTGGGGGGATCCTTCATCTTAGCAGTGTCTCAGACAATGTCTCCATATTAATTGTGAAAAATAATTTGTTGTTATTCTTCTTGACTGTTAGATCTATCCTATATGCTCTCCATATGTCAAGAGTAGAGTGACTATTGAAATGGTGATGACTTATTCAGCTATGATTATTTCTAGCCTGCTTCACTATTTTATTTAATTATTTCATTTTTATGATGGTTGTGACAAGTAGTATGTGTGCATTTGATTTGGCTTTAATACGTTTTGTTTTTAATGTTATGTATTTTCCTGCTGAAAACATTTAGCTGTTTAATTTATTCATGAAATTTATAATCAAAATGATTCAAATGGAAGATTGCTTATAAATTCCATCTGTACCACAGTTTCTGGACATAGGTGTCAAACTGCAATGACAGGGCAATTTAACCGAACAAAGAAAATTGCTAAGTGGAAATTAGGGCTGTGTGATTTATTGATACATAATTGAAAACCAGTTTAAAGCCCAGATTGCAATAACCGTTGCATTATTTTTGACCTTGCAATACATTGCAAATGCCCACCGGGATGCAAGCAGTTGCTGAAGTCCTTGCCTGCTGCTTATCAGAGTACTGCAAAAAAAAAAAAAAAAAAAAAAAAAAATTACTGTCAAGTAAAGGGCTGCTAGCCAGCTCTAAAGCAGCTCTGCACCCTGTAGCCCAGGGAAGAAGGAAAATGGAGTAGAATTGCAAAGGTAAAAGGACCCCTGACAGTTAAGTCCAATTGCGGACGACTCTGGAGTTGCGGTGTCATCTCACTTTACTGGCCGAGGGAGCCAACATTTGTCCACAGACAGTTTTTCTGGGTCATGTGGCCAGCATGACTAAGCCGCTTCTGGCGAACCAGAGCAATGCATGGAAACGCCGTTTACCTTCCCGCCGGGGCACTACCTATTTATCTACTTGCACTTAGGGGTGCTTTCGAACTGCTAGGTGGGCAGGAGCTGGGACCGAACAACGGGAGCTCAACCCGTCGCGGGGGTTCGAACGGCCAATCGGCAAGCCCTAGGCTCAGTGGTTTAGACCACAGCGCCACGCACTTCCCTTGGAGTAGAATTAAGTAGAGCCAATTATAATCTGTTTTCTCTGTAGGCAGAGGGAGGTTGTTGGTTTCCCCCCCGGGATCCTTATGTTTGTTCTGTTGGGCTAGGTATCTCCCTCTATCTCTCTCACCAAGCCCTTGTTGTATTTCTCTCTCTCTCTCCGCCTCTCTCCTCTGCCTTTTCTTTTTCCTCTCCCTCCCTCTCTTGCAAGCCTTCTCCACCCATCCCGCCCCATGGTTCCTTTTGTGCCACGATGTGGTGGGATCGTGGCTGGGCATTGCAATGGAAGTTGTCCCAAGAGGGAGCAAAAAAGCCAACACTCTCCTCATGGGTACAATGGAGGAAACTGTGGGTGTGCATCCAGTTCACCAGACCTTGCAGAGGGAGGTGGGGTGCACACAATCAATCAACTGCATTTCCTGGTTGGGTTGGAACCTTGGCACACTGTTCCTCATGCCAAAGCCTCTGTGCTGTGATCTTGTCTCTTGCTCCCCGCCCCCCTGCCCACCACTTGTTGATCTTCTATTCTTTAGTTGCAATTGGAAATCTGCTTCTAGGAACAAACTGGGTTTGGGAGGAATCAGCCTTGGAAATATCCCCCCCCCCCATTACCTAGCTTACAACTTACATCTGAGTAGCCCCACTGGACTTCTTTGGAACTCTCTCTCTTTGCTGCTATTTCTGTTATGTTTTTGGTACATTCCCGGAGTTTTTAAAAGTTTGAGGGGGTTTTTTTTCTTCTTCCAAATAAAATGCAAGGAAAGAGAGCAGTGGTCTTGGCTAGGGCTGGCAATGTATCGCCCCAAACCAGTTTGAAGTTCACATCCAAGAATTCAGCGCTCAGCTGCTTCTCTCTCCACACCTTATTCCCTCCTTCCTCCTTATTTCAGACATTGTCATATATTGATATATGGTGATGTATCACAATGTTGAAAATCAGATACAGTGGAACCTTGGTTGTCAAACGTAATCCGTTCCAGAAGATCATTCGGCAAATTCCTTTTTAAAAATGGAGAAACACACCTCGGAAGCTGTTCGACTCTGATGCGCATTCGAAAACGGAAGCATTCACTTCTGGGTTGTCGGCATTTGGCTTCTGAATTGTTCCGCTTCCGAAGCGGTCGACAACCAAGGTTCCACTGCATTGCCCAGCCTTAGTAGAAAGATATAGAGAAATTTGTCTGTCTACTGCATTGAATCACCTCTCCCCTTCCTTTACAAGAAATACTATACAATATTAATGGCTCAACAACCTATTATGTAGTCTGCATATTATTATTTTACAACAGTGAACTAACGGTGTGTGAAATGTTTTCAGCTAAGATCACATTCTTTGTGCATCTTAGTCTTAATTTGGTTTTGAAAAAGTTTTATTGTTTTTCGGTATGTAACAGTGCTAAGGTGGATCACTCTTAATAATAAATCAAATACTATCTTCTGTGGGTAATAAAATATTTTAGAACAAAGCATGATGACTAATCAACACATACTGAGCAAATCTATTCCAATCTATTATTTTTCTTCCAGTAAATTTATTATCTCAGACTCTCTGCATTTTCATCAGAAGATATGGATTTTTATTACTTTACATTGATGACCTACAAGGGACATTTTATGCATTTTTATGCACTGTAGTCTTTTGGCTTATTTAAAAAACAATGCTCTGAATTCAGCTCCAGAATAAACACTGAAGTATTTCTGTATTTGTGTTTTTCCCTTTTTCTTTCTGATACCAAACTACTTCTCTTACTAAAGGAAGAAATGCCTCTGGAAAGCCAGTGAGAGAGGTTAGTGTGTCTGATGCCTACTGCAATAGCTTCTTGTTGGCTGCATCCTCTTTTTTTGTCTGGCGTTTGTGGCGCAGCATGTGTGTTGCTAGGTACATTTAACAGTTGTGGTCTAATATGCAATGTCTCTCAACATTCAGTTGACATCAGAATTGGAAGGAATGCTTTTTCTCTGTTAGGCCCTTCCAAAGGACATTTACTTGGCAAAGGGAATAAAGATGAAAATGTTGCTATAAAATCTTTATGGTTCGTAAGGTGTGAAGTTATTATCTGGCTTTAGATTAAAGTCTGAGACCATCTTAAGTTCTTGGCTACAATACAGGTTAAAAATATTGTATTTATAGGAAAAGAAGTGGTTGTGATGTATAAGCGATATAAATAAAGTATTCCTTTGGTTTGCAAGTTCAGCATTACACCAAACAGAATGTCGATAACACCCACTATGCTGTGTAAGGCAGTACAGGATATGGAAACCAATGTGAACAAAATCCTGCATTTTCATGTGGGAGAGACAGATTAAATGCAGTTCACCTATGCACTCTGCTAAGTGGCACTGGGCAACCCTTTATCTCATTTTGAATCTCACAACTGTAATTACTTCACAGGCTGGTTATAAGAATATATGGAGCTAAAGTTAATGGTTTTAATGATACAAAGACACAGAAAAAGTTTGTATGCTCTGGGATTGAGGAGCAGAGAGAATGATAAACAGATTTTTTTCCACTTTCTATAAAGTACAACTGAATCTTAAAAGCATTTTCAGAAGGATTTGAATGTTAAACTGTTATCCAAACAATGTATGTGGTGGAAGATGAACAGCCTTACAAAAGACTTCAACATTCAGAAATTCACTTGCAACTTTTGAATCTATGCTAGACAAATATGAAGCCAATTTCTCTTGTATAGGAAGCTAGCATTTTAAAATTTGTTCCCATCTAGGTAGGTGTTTATTTATTTGCCACATTTGTACCCTATACTGTTCAGCCCAAAATGCCTCCAGAGCAGCTTACATACAACCAAAGCAAGACAATCTCTACTTCCAGGCTTGCACTCTAAAAAATTACAGTACTCAAGCAAAAGGGGACAGGGAGGGAAAAGGAAAATCAAAATCAAAACTTGGGCACCAACCATCTTATAATGACCAGCCGTCATAGTTCAGGGTCAGGAGATGCCTGATGAAGCTTGCCTCTCCCATCTAATGCTGAAGCTGTGGTCTGAAACATCTGGAGGACACCTGCTTGGCAAAGTGTGCTGTATGCAGTGCACAGCTATGTCTGATGGCAGTCATTCCATCAACTGGGAAACCCATAATGATTAAGCTGCCATCCACAATATTATCTGTGAGGAGGTGGGGCAAAATGTAACTTAACTGCCACATTACAAATTTGGGGAAGGGAGGGGGGGTCATCTAATGATACACAACTGTTGGCTAGCCCCAGATTAAGATATCAGCACTGTGGGCTCCCTCAAAGCAAAGTACCGTACAAGAAAGACAGTGCCCTCCCATGACCAGGGAGGGAGCTATATGGCAAATTACTGCTACCACCCAGAAGTGATACCTTTACTTTGATGTTCTGCTGTATATAAGCATATAAATATGTGACATTTCTTCTGTTTAAACAAAAAGGTTTTTTTAAAAACATCTGATCTTGTGTATTTACTTTTTTAAAAACAAAACAAAATATTTTTGTGCTTTCAGCGCCTTATATATGTATTGGGGATGGGGAAACAACATCTTTCACACACTGTGAGACCTTATTACAGGCAACTCCCAGTTTAGGCACATCTTAATGATGTGCAATCGTGTGCGCGCACACGCACAGTGCGAAACCTGGAAGTAGCCCCAAAACATCACAAAAAGGGACGGAGCAGGCTTACACATGGAACTCCCACGCAAAACAAGAATTGCCTGTACATGTAAAGGTGCTAGGTTAACAGTCTAAGGCAAAAGTTCTTGAGTTGTTCAGTTCTCTGCTTAAAGAGGCTAGTTTCTACCTTCTTTTGTAAAAATGACTATCACTTTTACTCTAATCTAGTCCATCAATATTCTAAGGATCATTTATGCTGCTTTGCCAGGGTAGATGAACCATTACAGTATAGTGGAGGGTCCAATCACGTAGGAGCTCTCAATTTGAAGCAGCCTCCACAGGATGGCCATAACCTGTAGACTAGCTCTGCACCATCGCCTTCAGAGACACAAACAATTAAGCACCAGTTTCAATCCTGTGGCCCACTGGTTGTTCTTTGTTGATTATGGCGACAGCTGTAAGCACCACCACCTTCCATGCAAACATTCCTGAATGCTAAGAACATTATCAGTGGCTCTTCTCTAGTTACCAGCATCTCTACAGGTAAATCACATAGTGACAAGGGTCCTTTATGGTTAATTCTGCCAGGTACAAAATTTGTTTTCTTTTCAGAGCTGGAAAAAGGTCTGATTTGTCCAAAGCTCTTTACAGTTCAGTTTTATTTTGTTTAAATGCTAACGTGTTACCTGCATATGTAATAATTGCTTAATTCAGTTTTTGCTTTATTATTGCTTTATTTCTGTTGCATTAAATCTTTGTTTTTAGACCCTTTGAGAAAGTAAAAATTCCATCCCAAATCCTAACTCATTCAAGATGTGACTGTGTCTGAACATGACCCATCTCAAAGAGCTGCAAGCAGAACACTGCAGAAGGATATCAGTTCGTCCTGAATGTTGGGAACAGAAGGACAGCACAAAAGAGTGCTGCTCTTCTTGTGTTGCCCATTTAGCAGTAAACCAGCAGAACAAAAGCATTCTTAGAAAAAGATAGGATTTCTGTTGGCCTTGTAGTCATTCCCATTTTGGGCAGGACACCAATGTGGTCTGAAAACCAGGATTGGAAGAACTGCAGAGAAACACACTGATTAAAGAAAATATTTGCTGTACACCCATTTTATGCCTGCTATCTTTGCAGTGTGATGACTTGCATATTATAAAGATATATTTTTGTTAGGAATGGATTCAGATAAGTTACAGCCTAGCTAAAAAGCAAACATTCCATCAAATGGGATTTCTTCACAACATAAATCATGAAAAGAGTATTACTGCAGTGTAGCTAACAATAGCTAACGTAACCTGGCACATCCAGCTTTTCTTGCCCCCTTGATAATAGAGTTCATGCAACTAGCTTCCTTTCATTAGCAACAGTATTTTAAAAGATTCAGTGAATTTATGTAGGTTGGTTTAACTCTTCAATTTGGTCTCCAATGGAGGTTTCGTCCAGGACCTTACTCTCATTAACATCAATTAGCGCTTTGGCAAGTTCCCTAGTCAAGCTGTTTGGGTTGATTATGATTGATCAGGTTAGCTGTTATTCACTTTAATTGATTCATTTGCAACCACTTGTGTAGCAAAGTCTTTCACATGCACATTTAATTTTGCAGTTTTTGCCAAGGGTTTTCATGCATGTGCCTTTGAAATTGATTTGCTATGTCTGTCATTTAAGAATTTAGTGTGGTGCTAGCTAAAAAGCTCTGCAGGTTTCACACAGCTTTGCTAGTGGTTCTGCAAATATATATATGTATATGACTAATAATTGACAATTGTCCTTGCATGGAAGTGTGTATCATTTTATATCAAGGTACCTAACTCAATTTTCTTTTAAGAAGTATGTGTGGCAATCTTCAAAAGCAGTTGGAGTACACCAAGGACAGATTCATCTGTAAAATCTTTTTCTTTGTTTTACAGGCCACAATGTAGGCAGCCTTTTCCACATGGCAGATGACTTGGGCCGAGCAATGGAAACGTTAGTGACCATGATGACCGACAACAAGGTGTTAGAATAGAAGATGTGTTTTACAACTTCAGGCGTACCCGCATGGTTTTTATAATATTCATATGACAAAAGGATTAGACTGTAAGAGTTTACATGAAAACAAATTATATTTTTGTGAAGGGTAGTGGTACTATACTGTAGATTTCAGTAGTTTCTTAAGTCTGTTATTGTTTTGTTAACAATGGCAGGTTTTACACGTCTATGCAATTGTACAAAAAAATTATAAGAAAACTACATGTAAAATCTTGATAGCTAAATAACTTGCCATTTCTTTATATGGAACGCATTTTGGGTTGTTTAAAAAAATTTATAACCGTTATAAAGAAAGATTGTAAACAAAGTGTGCTTTATATAAAAAAAGTTTATATAAATCCCTATAAAAAACAAAAAAGAGGCAGTGCATTTGTTTAGCATCATTTGAGCTCTGTAATTGTATCAGACATAATTCATGTTCTGTGTTCTTTTCCTTATGAATCAAAGAGAGAATTTCTGAAACACCAAAACTATTAACATACATTTCTCATTGTTTTGCGTCTGACTAGCACTGGCTTAAAAAAATAATATTGTCCTGAACTTCCAGTAGAGGTAGCTTTTCTACCTCCTTCCAAGTAGAAATTAAGTCTTACAGGAATTTATCCAGCTAGTTGGCAATAATATGAAAGAGCACATTACATGACAAATGCTATCTTCAGAGCTTGCAACAATAAAAAAGACAAATTGAATCAGTATTCTCTGCTCCTGCTGTTTCCTCCACTTCTATGAACCCGAATGTTGTTAGTAAACACAAAATAGGAATTGCCTCACCGGATTATACCTTTGGACTTTATCATCCGGTATTCTGCCTCTGACACTGGCCAGCACCTTAATGCTTCAAAGCAGAAGTCTTGATTTGCTTTTATAGCCTGCGATGCCACCTTTAGTGATATACCCTGCATCTTTGTGGGTTGTTTTTTTTTGCTTTTTGGTTTTTGTTTTTTGAGGGGGGTTTGTGTTGAGGACTTGAATACAGATAGTGACCGACCTATGATCTGCTTCCATCCTGAAAGTTTGATTACTCATATTATTAATATTTAATTTTAATTGTTATAGTAGCAGTATTTTTAAGCATTGGGAATTGCCTAGTCTCTTAAAAACAAAATGGTCACTAGAGATCTGCCTTGCAGCAAATTCCAAGGAGCCACAACATTTCAATTAAACAGGAAATAGCATGGAGCAATTATATCAGCTTCAGTTCTATCAACAGTTAAAAGTAGCCACACTGCTTCATGGGAGGCTGGTCATCCAAGACAATAGCCAGTAATTTTGTTCCTCCCTAGGTCTTTCTACAAATAATACCGCACAATTAACAATGACTCAGGAGAGGGATAACAGAAAATAGATGTTACATAACAGCTCCTCAGGTTTACTACTATAAAATTTTGAGGTGCTGTTAACAAAAGCTTTACCATTTCATTCCCTTCCGCCAGCCTTTAATTCCATTGTCTGAAAATAGAATTTCATCAATCTAATCTACATTAATACTTTGCAAGAGTAAAATCTGTTACCTCTTCTTGTACGAAGTGTAATTAAACTTGGGGGGAAATATTTTATTTTTAACATTAAACATGGGTAGTCATGTTATTTCTACCTCACTTTGGTTTTGTGGTGTTCCTGACAATTATATACAGAAGATATTACATCATCACCACTTGTCCATTGTGTGAACAGGTCTTATCATCTTAACAACAAGAAGTTTAAAAATGTAATAACTTGCAAAAGAAGCCCCAAACGTACATTTTCAAATATTTTTTAAAGAACTTTGGATGCAATCTATCCTGGTGTGAGCACAGTGCCCACACACTGAGGTCTAAGAGCCCTGTTGCTACCAGTCTCCCTCAAACATGATTGTGAATGGAAGTTTGCCGGCACCAAGCTCTCCATCTTGCCCAGGGATATGTTTTTCCAAAAGGATGCATGCTGAGGGGAGGGGCCATTACCTCATGAGTAGGCACTTGACCCATACTAGGCTGGATTGTACCATTTATTCATCAATAAGCATCCTGCATATTCTCCTAGGAAAGTGCAGAATCTATGGGGTGGGGTTTGTTCATTTATGCCTTTAAGTTGAAAGTTCTCTTTAAACATTTGGAAACTAATAAAGAGTGCACGGCTGTTTTCATCAGGGTTTTCATTTTTTCCCCTTCATAGACATTAGTTTTGAAGTGAGTCTGTCAAAAGTATTTAAAGACTTTAAGAGCTTTATTGCTGCTTTTTAAGCATTTCTTTGGGAATATTTCATGTTCCTTATATCCACAAACTATTAAACTGTAATACATTTATCAGTGTAACTGACTAACTAACTAACTATCATTTGGCATGTTATACCATTGTTATCCAGTACTGGTTTATTACTTTGGTATCATAATCTATTGTGTTCTAACATCTACACTGTAACATTTACTAATTATTTTTATAAACTTCAGTTTTACTGCATTTTTCACAACATATCAAATTTCACCAAATATATGCCTTACTTATTGTATTATATACTGCTTTACTGTGTATATCAATAAAGCACGCAATTATGTTATAAAATTAAGTGTGGGGCATTTTTACTGATTGTCCAGCATTTAACTTGTGGCTCTTTATCCCAGTTAGACTGGCTTTATAGATTTCAGCTGGGCAGAATGCCACCTTATCCATTCTTGAATTCACGTCTTTCTACAGTGCAATTAAATACCCTGCAGTTAAAGGCTTTGTGGCCAAAAGCCAAACGGTAGTGCCTGGGAGGGGAGGGGTTAAGGATGCTTTGATGTCTTTTCCTTTTTCTTTTTCACAACAGTTGGTTTATAAGCTAAGGACATAAACCTCATATCAGAAAGCTATTTAATGAAAACTGCCTGGTTTGGATGTAAACAAGATTCAGTTCAAGCCATGAATACTTTCCTTCTGTGAAGCACTCCTTAAAATTCATATCACTAGAACTGCTTCTGCTTTCATCCATCTCTCCTCATAATTTTCACCTCTCAAGCAGACATTCTTGAAAGTTTACATACAGGTGTTGCTGCATTCTCAGACAAGACATATTTCAGCTCCTTTCCAAACAAACTCAAGGATGGCTTTGCTTAGCACTTGATTGCGAGAAACTCGGAGCAACTTTTCCCCTCCTTGGGGTTGGAACACTAAAGATCACACATTGAAAATAGCCCAACTAATCATTTTTTTCAAAAATTCCTTCACAATAAGGCCAAAGGCAACAAGCAACAATATACCCCTGCTCAATTTATTTATTTAAAAAATGGATTTTGTTCTTAAGGTTGCTCAGAACTGTGTTGATAGTAGAGTTTAGACACATATAGAGTGAAATAACAAGTGCTAGCCCTGTTCTCAACTAATGCACAGTGGCCACATTCCTTCTATTTGTGCATATAGCCAGCCTATGAAGGAGCTCTACATCTGTACATCAGTTTGTATACACAGAATATAAGTATTTTAAACAAATAAAACAATCTGACAGCAACTCTTCGAGGTCTCAAGCAGAGGCTTTTCACAGCACCTGCTGTAAGAATATAATAACACAAGAACCACTCTTCACCATCAGACTAAAGTTCCATATCTAGTCCCACTGTCCTCACAATGGCTAGCCACAAACCTATGTTTAAAACAGGGCACAAAAGCACTAGCACTTTCCTCTTTTTGATTCTCAGCAACTGTTAGTCCTCAATCTAATCTGAGTAAAGATTCCAGGAGTGAACTGGGGCCCTCTGCAATCAATGCTCTATCACTGAGCTACGATCCCTCCTATGCATTTTTTTTAGGGCCCTCTTCTCCCTGCTGCCATGGGCTTGTGCAGCATTTGGACATGAGCCCCCACACAGTCAAAGCGAGAACGAAGCCCTAGATGCCCCTAGACTAACAAGATTGATAATGCAATTACCTCGCCATTGTGAACAGCAACAAAAATATTGGCAGAGCCGCTGACTCACAGTCCATATACATCTGCATCTGGTTTTACAATGTCTCTGCTGCACTGAGTAGATTTAAGAATCACTGTGTGATACATATTATCAAAAAGAAACATTGCTTCAATCAGCTGCACATATACGCACACATGAAGTATCATACATCTGAATATCTTAAAATAAACACTATGTACTAGTCTTCAAACAGTGATTCGTTGGTTATGCCACTGCAGAAGGAGAAATACACATAATCCACACCAGGTATAGAGGAATGTGGCTTTTTAAGTGATACATAAAAATGATTTAAGGAACAATAACAGGAAAACTAAGATTTCTAGCATACGTTTCTGCAACTAGAAAAGCTATTCGATTGGCATATGTGGATAAAGTATTTTTTGACACAGAATAAACTGTGAAATTCCCTACCACAAGGCATTTTGGTGGTCATTGACTTGGACTAAAGAATGTCTTTAAAATGAAATTAGGCAAATTCGTGGAGAATACGCCTATCAATGGCTACAGGCCACAATGGCTACGTTCTACCTCCACTAACAGAGGCATTACGCCTCTGGATACCAGGTGCTAGGTATCATAAGCAAAGAGGGTTCTGCAGCCCTCAGCTTCTGCTTGCAGGCTTCCCACAGGCATCTAACTGGTTACTGTGAGACCAGGATATTGGACCAGATACTGATAGGGTTCCACTTACAGGTATGATAGCTTTTCATAACCTATGCTTTTCTGTTGGATAAACGCTTTAAAAATATTAAAAGTAGCAAAACCAAATAAATGGTACCCAAAATATATTTATTGCTTTAAGTCTTTTGTTACTGATTCTGGATATTCTGCTGGCAGTCACAGCACATGCTAACAGACGAGCATCCATACTGGCAGCAAAATAGTCTGACATGTAACAAACCCTTCCATTAATCTTGCATGCAAAAAAGAAGAAAGTTCTCATCAAAATGAGACAAAAGCTCTTTGTTTGGTGAATGAGGCACTGCCAAAGCAGACTGTGGAAGAGGAAAACCATTCCTAGAATGAGCTTTTGATTTTTTTAATAGCAAGGCAAGCTTTGTATGGTTGATCGTCAGATTGTACCATATCATAAATCCTTAAATCACTTAGCTTCAGACTAGGCCTTTGTGAGACCCAGCAACTTAAAAGATTCTGATGGGAGACCGGAAAGGAAGGTAACATTTGGATAACTGTTATTGGGAATCCTTATAAATAACTGATGGACCTCAGGGGGCAAAACTATGCTGGCTTTGGACCTCCATATCTTGGAAATGCAGGTATGTTTTAATTAAATTTGATTGCTAAATGCTGAGTGGGCTTGGGGTGTTACTGGGAGTTTTTTAGGGTGGGGGTGGGCTTGAACCAAATAAGGTATGAGGCTGCAAAGCAGAATTCCAAGCATAAACAAAAGGACCACCATGAAAATAATAGAGCTACTAGCAAACAAGCCTGGTCAGTGACATCTCAACCAAGTGGTCAGAGTAGCAGCAGATTCTTTATCACTTAGGAACAGAGAACAGCATAGCACTACCTAAGACCCATCAAAAAGTGTGGAAGAGCAACAGCTTTTTCAAGAAAAAGGGAGATATGCAGCCACAATGAAGCTAGACAGGAAAATGTCCCATAGCCTAAACAATGAAGAGAAACATAAGAAGGATAAGGGCTGAATCTAGACATATATAATAAAACACTGTGAAAATGCTTTTAAAAAACATTTAAAAATATATACAGTGGTACCTCTGGTTACGAACGCTTCTGGTTACGAGCTCCACTAACCCGGGAGGAGCTGCTCCTGGTTGCGAACTTTGCCCCAGGATGCAAACAGAAATCGTGCACGAGAGGGGCGCGCACAGCGGGAGACCCCGTTAGCGAAAGTGCACCCCAGGATAAGAACAGTTTCAGCTTAAGGGTGGACCTCCATAACGCATTAAGTTTGTAACCAGAGTAAGGTAAAGGTAAAGGGACCCCCTGACCATTAGATCCAGTCGTGACCGACTCTGGGGTTGCGGCACTCATCTCGCTTTACTGGCCGAGGGAGCCGGCGTTTGTCTGCAGACAGCTTCGAGGTCATGTGGCCAGCATGACTAAGCTGCTTCTGGCGAACCAGAGCAGCACACGTAAACGCCATTTACTTTCCTGCTGGAGCGGTACCTATTTATCTACTTGCACTTTGACATGCTTTCGAACTGCTAGGTTGGCAGGAGCTGGGACTGAGCAACGGGAGCTCACCCCATCGCGGGGATTTGAACCACCGACCTTCCGATTGGCAAGTTCTAGGCTCTGTGGCTTAACCCACAGCACCACCCGCGTCCCTTCGTAACCAGAGTGCAACTGTATTGAATTTCCCATTAGCTCACCATCGCCGTCTTGTATAATGCACTTAAAATATATTTGCAACTGTATAGCTGTCCCAAGTTCTGAATGTGTATTTTAAGCGAGGCCACTGGGATCCACCAGTTTGTGCTAGTTACAAAATGACAGCTTAGAGAGAAAGAGAAGAGCCAGAGGGAGAAGGGTACGTAACAATATGGTGGGTTAAGGAAAGAGCTCAGTGGTTTAAGGGACAGCATGAGCAGAAAATATTTTGAATAGTTACAAGCTACCCCCCCCCCAGCCACCTGGCACTGTCATCTAAATATGATCAGCCTAATACAAAACAAACCACAACATTCAAATGCAGTTATTGCTTTGCGCTTCTGACACAAACACATAGCTCTTGCCGAAGTGGTAAACCTCTGTCTGGGCTATAGGAAACTGCTCAGTGCTCCATTTCTCACTCTACTCAAACAAAATATCCTATAGCCAAAAGGCTAGATGTCAGAAAGAATGTTATCCTCAACATCTTATTTTCAATGTGAAGGGAATTTTTGTAGGGAGATGCATTCAATTATTTGAGCCCCCATGTGTTTTCTGAAGAAAAACAGCCCAAACACAAGACTTTGGGAAATCAAAGGGCATAAGCAATAGTTTGAGTGTGAGAAAGAGGCAGGAAGTGCTTCTTACTTAGACGAGTGGCAACATCCTAGTCGTCATGTATAGAATTAAAGTTCCCCTGGCTCCAGAGGGACTGGGAGATATCTGTTAGCAATGCATCCTTAGTGAAATTGTCTAAGACAGGCTGTGACATGTACCATTTTTAAAAAAAATGTTGGTGATAAACAAAATGATCTTATTACTAATGCAATTATGGAGCCGCAGAAATCAGTTCACATATAAGTAAATAAATGTAAGTATAAGGGAGCAGATTTAAAACAACAATCTATTCTTAAACAACATTTAGCTTTCCACGTGCCTGCTAGCAGCATGGAAATTAGAAATCTTCTCCTGCTTTATCTTGTATTTCTGGATGGATTCTAGTTCCTACACATGCTTCAAGGCAGAGTTATGGATTGATCTTAAAACCCTGTAAAATTGTATCCTAAGCTACACAGCTGGATAAATGTCAGACATTAACAACACTCTCTTCCTTGGAGAAAGTGGCTATCTTAATGGCTGTTTCCATGGGTACCAGAGAAGCAAATGATAATAATATCAAGACAGATAAAGCAGGAAAGGATAGCCTGTGATAACTCTATTTCAGGTTCCAATACAGCTTCAAATTAACTGCCATCAGTAATTCAGAGAAGAGATCATATGGTGTACAAGACTTAAAATACATCACAAAAAGTAGTCCTATTAAAACATGGCTGTTCTGAGCCATTTATTTGCACATGACATATATTCCCTTTTATAATGGCACAAACGAGGTTGTGGTATTTCTGAATTTGCTGTGTGACTGAACTGCACACATTTCTCCCAGGATGTTTGCTGACTTTATCTTTATATGTGTTTTTTAGCCTCCTGGCAAAAGCTCTTGGTTTCCCAGGGTTACAGATTACTTGCTCAGCTTTAACACACAGAGAAAAACAGAAATCATATTTCTTCCCAATTAGATTCCCTGTATGACAACAGAATGTGCCAGTGTCCACTGTGGCATTACAAGCTGGGGAAACCTCGTGAGTCAGAATAATGAACACAAAGAACTGACCTGCTTTGACTTTTGTTCCCAAAACAGAAGGATGACTGCAAGGAGAAAGAGATTGCTTAAAGGTGTGATGTCAATCTAATACACAATTTTCAACTGTTCAGAGGCACAAAGGTGTGCTTTAGACAAAACGAATGCGTATGTAGCACAGTGACTCTTTAAAACCATGCCCTGGAAAATTGACATTTCCACATCCACCAAGGTACAATCCTAGCAGGCATCCTTGACTAACACATGAAATAGGGTGGTTTGAGAGTAAGGATAAAATAGCTAATATTTTGATATTAACAACATCCTTTACGTAAGATTTTGTCTGTCATAGTCTCCTATGAACACTTTGGCAACTGGCACAATTAACAGGACTTCCTTGTTCCCTTTATACACCATCTATTAAGATCACAAAAGAAAGAGTTATAGGAACAGCTGTTCTTTTGGGTTGAAAGGGGGAGAGAAAGAGAGAGAGAAAGGATGGCCCAAAGAAGAACTGGAATGGATTCTAACAGCAATGCTTCCTGCTGCAAGGTATACTGACTTACGGTGAAAAACATTAAGTTGACATAACCTCAGTTGGAACAAGGTGGAGAGGTGGCGAAGCAGCACCAACAATTTATTTAGAATACAAAGGTCATGCACACAAGACATAATCATTAATCTCACCAGCTCTTTTGGCTAGGGTTTCGCAAAATGCCCCTAAGCAAACTCAAGTCAAGAATGGTATAGCAGCAATATTATACCAGGTTTGGGGAATGAGGTAGGACAACATTTCAATATTTGAGGTGGAGGAGAATTTCAACAGAGAAGGACATGGTTCTTTTTTTTCTTTTTTTTTAGCTTTTATTTTCAATGCAAAATCGTAACAAAAATTACAAACATTGAATACACAAAAACGAAAAAACACACATCTACAAAGCAAAACCATATCATAACATACATAAACATAAATTGACTTCCTTCCTTTGTTCTAAGACCTCCAAAGATATTTACTCTTACTGTATTGTTGTGTCTAATTAGATTACTTCCATCTTTATGCTTTTTTACATCATTTTTCTTGTTCTTTAACCCTGTAAAGCATCACTCATTACATACCAATATACTGACTCCAGAACAATGTTTTTTCATATACTCTTTAGCACAACCCCATTCTTTTAATAGTTTCTGGTCCGATTGTCCCCTTATGTAAGCTGTAAGTCTTGCCAGATTTATGTATTCACAAAATTTAATTTGCCAATCTTTCACTGATGGAATTTTTCTGCTTTTCCAGTTTTTAGCTATAAGCATCCTGGCAGCTGTTGTTGCATAAAGGAATATTTTCCTTTGATTTTCGGGGATATCATTTGTAATTAAACCTAAAAGGAATGCCTCCGGTTTTTTACTAAAAGATATTTTAAACATCCTTTTGAGTTCTTCATAGATTTCATTCCAGAATTGTTTAATGGGTCGGCATTCCCACCACATGTGGAACATTGTTCCTATTTCTTTTTTACATCTCCAACAGGTATTCGATTTTAATTTGTAAATTTTTGCCAATTTTACTGGAGTTAAGTACCATTGGTACACCATTTTCATAAAATTTTCTCTTATTGTATAACATGCCGTGAATTTGATGTCATATTTCCATAATTTCTCCCATTGATCCAGCCGAATTACATATCCTATATCACATGCCCATTTGATCATAACTTCTTTTATTTCTTCATCCTTTAATTCCCATTCTAATAATAAATTATACATTCTGGATATATATTTTTTTGAGTTTTGTAATAATACTTTTTGTAATTTTGATTCTTCTTTTTCAAATCCTATTACTTTATCCTGGTTAAATATTTGTGCAATTTGGTGATATTGAAGCCATGTGGTACAGTATTGGGTCACCTCGTCATATGGTCTTAGTTTTAATTGGCCCTGTTCTTCCTTTAGGAGCTGCTGGTAAGTTGCCATTCTTCCTGTAGTATTTTTCTTTTTAACTGATATTACTTCTAGCGGTGAGACCCACCATGGAGTTTTTGGTTCTAACAACCTTCTATGTCTCACCCAGACCTTGTATAATGCATTTCTAATTACATGGCTTAGAAATTCTTTATGGACTGCCACTTTGTTATAAATTAGATAGGCATGCCAACCATATCTGTTGTTCCATCCCTCCAAATCCAAAATGTCGCTGTTATCCAATTTGATCCAATCCTTGATCCAAGTAAAGCATGCTGCATCGTAATATAGTCTCAGGTCTGGGAGTCCAAAACCTCCCTGCTCTTTTATGTCAGTTAATAATTTATATTTAATCCGTGGCTTTTTGCCTTGCCATATAAATTTTGTTAAGTCCATTTTCCATTTCTTAAAACAATCATCTTTACCTATTATGGGAATCATTTGAAAAAGGAACAGAAGTTTTGGTAAGATATTCATTTTAATAGCCGAAATTCTACCCCAGAGTGTTAATTTCAGTCTTGTCCAAGTTTCCATTTCTCTTTTTGTTTCTTCCCAAATTTTTTTATAATTATCTTCAAACATATTTATATTTTTCATTGTTATTTGTATGCCTAAATATTTCACTTTTTTTACAATTTGTAATCCAAATTTTTCTACCAGTTCCTTTTTCTCTTGATCTCCCATATTTTTTACCATTAGTTTCGTTTTTTCTTTATTCAAAGCAAAACCTGATACCCATCCAAAGTTTTCCATTTTTTCTAGAGCCTTTGCTATGCTTTCCTTTGGATTTTCCACCATTAAAACTAAATCATCCGCAAATGCCCTTATTTTATATATTTTCTCTCCTAGGGATATTCCATTTATTTCTTGATCCAATCTGATTTCTTGATTTAATATTTCCAAAACCAAAATGAATAGCAAAGGTGAAAGTGGGCACCCTTGCCTGGTGCCCTTCTGTATTTTAAAATAATCAGTTGTGTCGTTATTTATTATTATATTTGCTTCTTGTTGTTCATAAATTGCTTTTAACCCTCTTGTGATTTGGTCTCCCATGTCCATCTGGTCTAGTAATATTTTTAGAAATTTCCATGATACTTTGTCAAACGCCTTTTCCGCGTCCACAAAAACAAAGGCTACCTTCTTACTTGGTTTCATGTCTAAATACTCGATCATATCAATCACTGTTCTTATATTGTCACTCATTTTCCTGCCCGGCAAGAACCCTGCCTGCTCTTTATTTATACAATCCTGCAAAACTGTCTTTAATCTTGTTGCCAATATTTGTGCATAGATCTTGTAATCATTGTTTAGTAATGATATTGGTCTATAATTGGTTATAAACTCTTTGTTTCGTCCTTGTTTTGGGATTACTACTATGTGCGCCTGTTTCCAGGTGGTGGGAATCTTCCCGTCTTCTAATATTCTGTTTAAGAGTGTCTTCATAGGTGCTAATAATGGTTCCTCTAATTTTTTGTAGTGTATAGCGGTAAGACCATCTGGTCCTGGGGATTTTCCCAGTTTCATCTTAATTATCGCTTGATGAAGCTCTGTCGTGGTTCACAGGAAGGTTGATATATAGGAAATACTCAGGATTGTGTCATCTTAATATAAAGTAATTTAAGAGCCTTTGTTGTGGTTTCTTTTATTTATATCCCATAAAATCTAGAGCAAAAATAGCAAAAATAAGTCAAGCAAGTTGCCACATGCACACACACACTTTTAAAGTAACAGGATTTGTACCTTGGGACCATGGTCACAGGTCCATTAATTTTGGGTGTAAACATATATAAACAATTATGCTAGGGCTTATAGGGGCTGCAGACCAAAATGTCATTTACAACATCTTCTAAAACACAATAAATCAGCAAAAATCAATAAAGGTTGTTTGCAACCATAACAACAAGGCAGGAAACTAGGAGCAGTCTTACATCTATTTCATAGATAAATATACCACACATCAAATAAGTCAACTGATGTTTGGATTTGAATTACTGATATGCATCAACATTTTGTTGTGACACTCAGCCATGTTTTGCTGCGTTGTTTAGTGTTACTAACACCAAACAGCTAGTGCTTTAGTGTGGAAGAATGGCAAGTTAGCTTCTTGGGGTAGGCACCTATTGGCATTTAAAACAGAAGATGTGTGCCACCTTGTGGTTAGCAATTATAATAAAAATGAGAAAATGGGTTTTTTGAAACTATAATGACAATCTGAGGCATTTTGTGCAATGACATTGTGCATACAAAAGGGGCTTTTGCTTTCAAACACAAGGTCTTTCAAACTCAGTTATTGTCTATTAATCCAATGCTGTACAGGACGGGTGATGTTGTCCATGCTGTTTTGGAAATTTTAATTGGAATGAAGCTGAATCATAGGATAAAAGAGAGCATAAATTAGCAACTATTTATCATGTGGCAATTTGGCACTTTTTACATACAACTTGATAAGCTGTGAATGGCTAATACGGGGAAGCCTTACACTTGATATTACCCCAAATTTTCCACACACATGGCAGGAAAAACAATTTTAATCACACTTTATTTAATTTCAATGACCAAGCGAATCTGTGGCAATATAACTTCCACTTGTCAAGTTAGTCATCTGTATTAGGCCTCTGTAACATCCTGCTAAGCAGTGGGGGGCATTTTTACCATATATCCAGAAAACTGAGGAAGTGGAGAAAAGATCAACATCTCACCAGTTACTGAGGAGATAAATATGGAAACTTTACTATAAATTGTAGCACCTACCTACAGTATGTATGCCCTGAATTTCTGCATTTAAAAAGACACTCAATATGGCTAGCAAATTGCAGCAAACTTGGCAGGATGAGAAAAACAACACACTGGCCTGGTTCACATAAAACATTAAACAGTTGTTTAAAACAAGTGTGCCACTCAGGAGAGGAAGCAAATCATAGTCTGAGAAATTAATGCTTTAGTGGGCATAATCTGCAATCAACAGCTGGAAGATCTAGTATCTGCCAACCCTGTCCAGGTAACCCGAGGGCAGATCTGCACCATCACACAGGCTGCTACTGCTGTTACTGCAACCACCATTCAATATTGGTGAGATATCCATACTGAGAATGGGTTTGTTAGTCAGTCAGATATAGTGACAGTAATTCAACTTAGTAACAAAAGTGTTCCCTGAATAGTTGTTGCAGAGAGAGAGAAGCAGACCTACAAAAAGCACAAAGGAATAAAAACCTAGAGTAGCCATTATTAGATAGATTTGCAAGAGATTCCCTGTTCAAGTAAAGCACTTCGTTGCATACCCTTCTATTTCCATCACTTGTAAAATTTACAGTAGCTGGATTATCACTCCACGTAAGCTGCCATGTGTTATCATGCCAGATATCCAAGGCTTACTTAAGAGTACCATCTTTTTTCCTGGCAAGATTCCTGCACCTTGAACAGGAAAATGCCACGCATAAATTCAGATAGTGAGGGTTTTCTTAGAATAGAGATGTACAGATGTAGTGATAGGAAGCTTTATCAGTCAAATTTCATTTTCTGTGTTTAACACAGCTGTTTTAAGTGCAGAGAAGCTGGGCCACAAAGAGGATCGTAACCCTATGCATGACAACATCTATCAGTAGCTGAATCACACACAGAAAGACTTTTTAAAAGACTTTTTTAAAAATCCTGGCTTTTAAAAATAGGTCATGAAGATAGGTCATAAATCATGATAAAATAGTAAAAATACATAGATGCATGCCACATAGTTCACATGTTGTCTTGGTTTGCAGAGACTCACTATGACACAGCTGGATAATCTGTTTTAAAAGGGATTATATTATTTGGTATTCTGCCTCCACACTGACAAAAGCACAAGATGTTCTTTGGCTATTGTACAAGCCATAGTAGTGTCCTGATAAGAATGGCACAGAAGCCCAGAACCTTACAAAGGACACATTTTCCCCCAGCCACATGTACAGTCATACCTTGGAAGTCGAATGGAATCCGTTCCAGAAGTCCATTCATTTGACTTCCAAAACATTCGGAAGCCATGGAAGCCCTGTCAGACATTCGGCTTCCAAAAATAATTCACAAACTGGAAAAGTCACTTCCGGGTTTGCGCCGTTTGAGAGCCAAAACGTTCGAGAACTAAGCTGTTCAAAAACCAAGGCACAACTGTATAGTGTTTGTACACATGTCAAGTCTACTGAAGGCAAGTAAATGGGGCCACTGGGAGTGAGTGATTCACTGATATGTTCACTGTGCATGCCATATCACATCAGTACTGTCCTGCTGCTTCCTAAGATCAGGAGAGTGCCTCTCTACGCCAACATAGTTGATGGCAAACTTAAGAGAACAAGCTTACAAAACTTGAGAGAGAGAATACCTTTAGCACTTGTTGACCACAAATAGAGTTTGTTAATTTGGTTTATTTTTATAGATATCCTTACATATTCTTCCAAGCATGGTCTGAAAATGTAGCTCTAAAAGATGTAATAAAAAAATAAAATGTTAAATTGTAAAAAGAAGTCATCATTTAGGAAATGATACTCTGTGCTCCATTTCCAGTTGAGAATCAATTTTACATAGTGCCCCTTATCTGCATTATGGTTGTTTCTGAATCCAGCATTCTTAACATATCTAAAGATAATCCATAATCCATTGTAATCAAGCTAATTAGCAAAATGACAGATGAATTCACCCACCTACTGTGTTGTTGTCTCTGCCCTGAATAACCTGTCCTTTCTTCACATCTTTGTTCAAGACCTATCACACAGAACACCTTCCCTTAACCTTCCTGATTCTCCTCTCCTCATCCTCAGTATTCATTCATTGCCTAACCTCTCCCTGCTTCCCTATCTTGTCCTACTGCAGCTTGTTATTCTATTACAGGTTGCAGATAAAGCTCCCCTCACCTAAAGCATACTTGTTTTGATTGGGGAAAAAATAACTGGGACATCACAAATATGCAAAAGACTCAACATCCAACTCATTATTTTTCATTGCCTTGGTTACATTCCTGAGACAGTAATTTAATAAAAGGGGGCAACAGGAATCATCAAGCAATCATTTCCACTATTGGTGGTAGGTTATTCATTATGCACACTCTCTTTTTGCAAGATCCTTAAATCAGCAAGGCTTCTTAATTAGGGACTTGAAAATTTTCATCTGCAATAACCAAGGACTTGACCTCTGAATTACCCAGTGACCATCAGCTTCAATCCAAGCCTCTACTCCCCACCCCCCTGCTTGGTGGGAATGAGCCACTTGATTATGAACAAGGTCAGATAGAAGAGAAGAAAAGAAGCCATAACCCATTTTTAGTAAACATCAACACTGTCAGCATTTTTAAGCACAAAAAAGTTGCATCTGCTTGGTTCAATAATTTATTGATAGAACAAGTGTTGCTAGAAAAGCAACTCCATCTTTAAATAACTGTCATAATAGGTTGTATCTTCGCAGGTTGCTGTTTCTTGCTGTTTCTGAGCTTTTATTATAACTATGGCATTTCATTATTGTTAAAATTCTTCAAAAGGATAAATGGGTACATGTGTGTGTTCAAAAGCAAGCACAATAAAAGCTTTATCAGGCAGCTATAAACAGCCCTTTCCAGTACCAAACACATACCATGTTTCCTTCCCATGCCCATTATGAAGAATGGGTGCAAATTTGAATTTTGTATAGCTTGCTTTACAAATCAGACAAACAATGGGGCACAATAAACATTCACCGTATTCACTTTAAATAATACTGGACTGAACAGATTTCTAGTAAAGAAAATGTATTTTAACGAAATATGTATCAGAAGACTCTTATTTTCCTTTATGTAGTACAGATGCAACTGTAAGGAGTTAAGGACTACAACTGAAGGCTAGAGTCTTCGAATGTATAAGCATTTAGACATTATATATATTTATATAATATATACTAAAGTGGGAAAATGTTATCCCCATCTCCAAAAAGGTACAGGGCAGAGGAGAGGACGCAGCAACTACTGACCAGTTGGCTTAATATCAATACCGAGAAAGTTCCTAGAACAAATATTAAACAGCGGGTTTGTGAGCACTTGGAGAAGGTTGCTGTGATTACTGAGAGCCAACATGAGTTTCTAAAAAACAAGTCATGTCAGACTAATATTATTATTTTTTAAAAAATAGAATTTGCAAGCTTGGTGGATCAGGGAAATGCTGAGGGTGTACTATATCTTGATTTCAGAAAGGCTTCTGACTAAGTCCCCCATGATATTCTTGTGGAGAAGCTGGTAAAATGTGGGCTAGATGATGTTACTGTGAGATGGATTTGTAGTTGGTGGACTGACCGAGCCTAGAGAGTGCTCACCATAGGTTCATCATCTTTGAAAAAAGGGATATGTGGAGTGCTACAGGGTCCTGTCCTGGGCATTGTGTTGCTCAACTTCTTTATAAATGACTTGGATGAAGGAATTGAGGGGATGCTTATCAAGGGAAGTAATAGTACCAACCTAGTATGCCTTGGTCACACCCCACCTGGAGTACTGTGTCCAGTTTGGGGCACATTTCAAGAAGGATATTGACAAACTGGAACATGTGCAGAAGAAAGCAACCAAAATGATAAAAGGGTCTTGAAGCCAAGCTTTATGAGGAATGGTTGAGGGATCTGGGTATTTTTAGCTTGAAACAGAGGAGACCGAGAGGAGATATGACAGTCATCTTAAAATATCGGAAGGGCTGTCACATGGGAGCTGGAGCAAGCTTGTTTTCTGCTGCTCCAGAGGGTAGGTCCCAAACCAATAGATCCAAATTACAAGAAAGGAGATCCAACTAAACCTTAGGAAGAACTTTCTGAACTTCATTGGAGGATTTTAAACAGAGGTTGGATGACCATCTGTCAAGAAGTATTTAGCTGTGATTTCTACATTGCAGGGGGCTGGACAAGATGACCCTTGGGATCCTTTCAACTACACAATTCTATGATTCTATAAGCAGAGGTGTAAGAACATTCTTGGCTTTATTCTGGAGTGTGAAGAGCAGCTACATCATCCAGTGACATTAGTGGGAAAGAAGTTATCCAGTGTTTATTAAAGGCACTTCTGTAAGCTATCCCAATTTAGGCTGACAGCTAATTTCAATGGACTCATGCTTAATGGACGTTATATATGTTGTGATGCATACATAAATCCAACACAACAAGTCATACACTATGCTTTGCGCTCGCGCTCTCTCTCTCTCTCTCTCTCTCTCTCTCTCTCACACACACACACACACACACACCAATCTATACCTATAGATGCTATTACCTCAAAATGATGTGAAGGCTACAAAGCTTGCATGTATAAAGCTTGTTTGAGGTAGAATAATAACCTAGAGCCATTACTTGCTGGTGGTACTTCACAAACTCTGACTTTGACCTTCAAGAGCTAGAAAATACTTTCTGTCATTGCCGGGTCTGAGACATTAAATATTCATTAATTTTCTTTCGCCAAGGTGACAAGTCTGATATTGCAGGTTGTCTGCTGTGGTAACCAAGTTCGCAAGTTATCAAACATGGAGCCACCTCAAGTAGTAATTATCTTGTCAGAGATGGTTGTGTCTCTACATAGAATACACATTATCATAGTTATTTCAGTATACGTTGCCTTTCATCTTCGGTTACATTTCTCCAAAATCATGTACTTCCCAACACAAGCAAATCATATGTACCTGACCAAACATCTCCCAGCATTGATTTGATTCTCTTAGTCTCTTAGTCTTATGGCCTGACTTGACTAAGCCACTAAGTAGGCAGATACCATAAGTATTGCTAGGAGCAGGCACTGGAAGGGTTCAGCATCCAAGCAAAAGGATCACTAGTGCCTTGTTTCTGGGACACAATGGCCCTGTAAAGCCACTTAGCACAAGAAAAAACTTGAACTGCATAAGTGGGATGAAAAGCAAGGGGATAAGGAAACACCTATTCTGAGAGCCCAGAGGTGACCCGTGACCCATAGGCATAGCCCTTCGGGAAATGTGAACATTTACCCCTTTATTTCTTTATTTATATATACAGTTCACTAAAATACATTTTTGTATACGTAAGACTGTTGTCTTGCTGCAATTTGCTTGGCTGCTGAAGGGCAACCACACCACCTCCAGTGCAAGGAACAGCCAGCAGACAAGCAAACAGCGCAGGTAGCAGGTGGCCCAGCTGAGCTGTTTAATAGAGGATGGGAGATACCGTGAAGAGGCAAATCATGACAGTCTTCAGAAAGCCTGTGTTAAGTGTGTGCAATACATTAGGCACACATTCAGCACACAACAAAAAAATACAGTAAAACGCAAATGCACACAGGCAGAGAGGGACAATTATGTGGCGACTATATGCTACTTCCAGTTGCTGTGAACAACTGCAGGAGAGGTGTGTGTCCCCCGTCCCCCCCGCCGCCACATCCTGCTTGTGGGCTTCCCAAAGGCATCTGTTTGACCATTGTGGAAAACAGAACGCTGAACCTAAATTAGACATTTGGTCTGCTCCAGCAGGACTCTTCTTATCCCACTGATTTTTGTGAAAGTTGTTGCTAGTCAAATGGCATTAGGGTCATGACTGTAAGATGTTTTCGTATGCAGTGTTAGCTAAGTCTGTGAACTTGCCCCCAACATAAGATATTTCATATCTATGACATTTTAATTCCACTGAGTCATTAAGATAAGGAAAAAGGGGCACATTTAGCCCTGTCCTATGATATGCTGAGCCCTCCGCATGTGGTGTGCCTTTGAGACCAGCACCTTAACAGGGATTAACAACTCTAGCATGTCATATTTCACAGCCAGCCAAGACAGCTTCATTTGTGCTAATGCCCCAAAGCAATTTTGCCACTGTGAACAACTGAATTACAAAACAAAACAAATTTACCGGAAAATACAGCTCTACCAGACATTTAGTGCACTGACCTATTACAGTAAAATAAGTGCTGGGAAAAGCTTCCCCTATTTAATAATTTCTGTGTGTCAGGTTGTGTGTTAAAAAACAAAGATTTGGGGCGGAGGATGGAGTAACACTACCAACAAAGAACATAGTGAATTCATAGTGGGGAGCAATGTTGACACTAGGTGCACAGCTGTTTTCAAAAAGCCAAAATTATAACATACAGCTGTTGATGATGGGGGAGGGGAGGAGCAGGGAACTGAATCCTCACAAACACCTAATCGCTGGATTTCAGCTAATTGGAAGACAGGGGGCATTAAGCACAGCAGCCCTGCCTCATTGGATTGGGGAAATCACACAGATAGCACTTAAGCAATTTCCAATTCTCATCCACCCATGGATACACATGCAGAAGTCTATGGCCACACAAATATAGCTGCTAGGTAGTTCAGTACAAGTGGATTTGCAGAATCTTATTTTTGTTCAATTAGGCTTACTGAAACCAATCTTCTAATAATACCCTTCTGAAAGCTGATGCAAGGCTGGACCTTCATTTCATTTTGACATGAGCTTTCACTAGCACATACCTCCACATGTGGTGAGAATGCCCCAAAATCCAACTCTTCTGGACAGCAGTCATACAAGAAATAAGCAAAATAACTAAACAGATAGTAGAAGTCACCCCAGAACTGACATTACTGAACATCTTCCAAGATCACAATGCCTAGTCACACTACAAAGAGGTCATAAGCCACCTACTCTCAGCAGCCAGACACTAGAGTGTCCTGTCAGGAATAAACATGGAAGACTGGTATCAAGTAGTATGGGAAAGAGCCTTGCTAGAAAAGCTAACCAATAGACAAACTGACACAGGAGCAAATAGAAGACGATGCCTACACACCGGTATGGCTCCCCTTTATCACACATGCAGCCCACCAAGACAAAAACAAAAACCCACCGACAACATAGTATTCAATATGGCTAACTTAAACCAACAACCCCCCCCACAGGTACAAACAAATCCCACTGCAGCCAAACAAAGACAATCAACCACACCCTAGGCCACCACCAAGGAAACATAACAAGCAAATAGAAAGAGAATCTACCCAATTGACACTGACACAAAACCCCCACACATACACTAAGTAAAAGAACATGAGCTTTACCACCCCACCACCCCTCTCTCCTGTCTCCCCCCTTTTCATCCCAACCCTATACTGCATATAACACCAATGTCTCACAACAAATGTAACTGATCTGTAGAAAACACAACCTGAAGAAAGAGACAATGCATGTGCTTTTGTAAATGAGAAAAATATTTAATAAAAAATATTTTTAATAATAATAATAATAAATATCATGGTTTAAATCCTCTGGTCCACTCCTCTAAGCACAATTAATTAATTGAACACCTACTTAAACCTCAAAAAATTGAATTTTAGCTTTCCTCCCCTCCTGAGTATGCCCTTGGGCAAGTGACAACACAGAGAAAGACGATCCAATTCCGCTACAGAGCCTGGACATCTTGCTTTGGACTCTGAGTGGGAAGATGACAACGTCCCATCAATGAAAGCTAAGCAGACCAAGCTGTCTAAAAGAAATGAAGCTGCAGCCACCCTCATGCTAACCAAATTGACAGCCCAGTTAGGCAAACTCCACAAGGATCTTTGTCAGGATCTCACTACAGAATGGAAGGCAGCCATTACCCAGATGGAAAGAAGACTGGATCAAACTGATACTCAACTGCCAGCAGTAGCGAAACTGCAGATGAAGCCTTTGACATCTCGGCCAAATATGCTGTAAAAATCAAAAAGCTCACCTCTTACACAAGAGATAGCCAAGTCCCAATGTGAAGAAGAGGACAATAATCTGTGCTGCTTTAACCTCAAAGTACGCAATATGACTGAATCCCTGGAAGCAGATTTACTAACCTTTATAATTTCACGATTTGATCTTGTACTACCAAATATGAATCCTACTAAAACCGATATTGAAGTGGCACACAGGAGCAGCCAACACTTGCAATCAAACAGCATAGTGGCCTGGTGACAAAAGAGGCCATTTTGAAAGAGCTACAAGAAGCTGACAGTTTGGAATGGGAGAGAAATCGCATAATAATTTCACATTATTTGTGCCCTGCAACTTTAAAGTGGATAAAAGCATTCAAAATATATACTGAGCAGCTTTCAAAGGCAAGGGCTAAATACAGATGAGGGTATCACTTCCAACATGGTTATAATTGACGGTATACAGCATAGAGCCTTCATGCATGCAGAGGTTCTCAACATCATGCATCTACTAGGCTTGCATGAAACTGACAAAGCGGGAAATGCAGATGATTCATCAGAAGATGAAGCTGATTTATGATGGCAGGAAAAGTGAGGATCCTCTAAAGCATTGAAAAAACACTGTTTCCAGAGAACAGAAATGCACCACATTGCTGGAGCCAGTAGAAACCACATGGGAGAGATCCAATACAAGACCTGATCTTGCAAAGAGCTTTAAAATCGGCCTAGTTTATATTGACAGCTCCCTATACTTTCATAAAACTGGAAATTACTCTATGAGTGATCAATATGCAGCCTTGGAATTGGACGCTACTTGGAGAGGGTCTATTCATTCATAGACACGGGTGGCGCTGTGGGTAAAACCTCAGCGCCTAGGACTTGCCGATCGCATGGTCGGCGGTTCGAATCCCCGTGGTGGGGTGCGCTCCAGTCGTTCAGTCCCAGCGCCTGCCAACCTAGCAGTTCGAAAGCACCTCCGGGTGCAAGTAGATAAATAGGGACCACTTACTAGCGGGAAGGTAAACAGTGTTTCCGTGTGCTGCGCTGGCTCGCCAGATGCAGCTTGTCACGCTGGCCACGTGACCCGGAAGTGTCTTCGGACAGCGCTGGCCCCCGGCCTCTTAAGTGAGATGGGCGCACAACCCTAGAGTCGGACACGACTGGCCCGTATGGGCAGGGGTACCTTTACCTTTACCTATTCATTCATTATGTTGGTTTACTGATACCCCTCCATTTGTTGGTTGCCAGTAAGAATGGCCCAAGGGGGAGAGAAGAACCCTACTCCCTCCACTATTTGTGGTGCAACCTGGTTTTGTTGTTTCACTGTTAAGTGTTCAAATGTTTGTTAAAGTAAGTTAGTTGATTAACCGCATTACTATGCCTATTATCCAGTTTCAAATCCTCTCTCCAAGGTCTGCCTTTCAAGGAGCAGAATGACAGGAGGACCTCGAATTAGCATGTCATTCGTTAACAGATCCTACCATATGGAATCCTGAAGGACACATTTAAAAGGGCATCTCAATGTACTGGTATATGGCATGGGCAACCCTGTCAAGCACCATAGAATGGAGTCTTTGCTCCAAAAAGAAGAAAAACTGGTTTTAAATGTTTGCAAAGATGCGTAGTAAAAAAATCCATTGATAAGGTTCTGTGTTTACGAGGCTATGATGTACAGCTCTGCAGGATCTTCCAAAGCAAGGGGTTGTAATCCTTATTTCACACTTTTTGAACTTTGCTCCCCAAGATGCCAAAGGGGAGCTTAACTCTACTACCCTAACTATAGCTTCTGTTTACTGCCCAGTGAAAGGCAAGTCCCCTTCCTAAAAAGCACATTTCAAACACTGATGTCCTTTCAGGGAGGTGTAGTACTATTAGGTGTTGATTTTAGTGGAATTCAAACACCTATAATACTGTACTTGGCAACCGTTCATTGATTTCATACAACAAAAGAGCAATGTTCAGAATCCACCTTTGACACAAGGGAATCTACTAAATTAATCTCAGGAATGAAATGTTGACAAATGGCACCATGGTTACTTTGCAGTTTTTTCATGTTTACTGTTGCTTGTTTATTGTTGTTACCATAAAAATGGAAAATCACTAAAAATATTTTTTTTAAACTAATATTTTTATTCCAGATAGACATCTCCAAGTGTTTGGGTGATCTTCTGGGACACTGCCCTGGGTGCCATACCCTTTAGAAACCACAGTATTGATTACAATGAAAATAAACTTTTTTGAACTCACTTCCAACAAAGAAGTGAAGAAAATGCTTAACTTTTAGATACTTGTTTAAAAAAAGACTGCAAATCATACTGCAAACAGCACTTAAAGAGGTGTACAAATTGCAACAGCAGGAACAACAAACATTATCGTTGTGATTGCTCCTGCATACTCTACATAGGTTGCTTTGAAATGTGCACAACCATCTTAATGGCTAAGATGGGCCCCAACACCATAGATAATTCTATGGAGCTGCCTAAAACATGTTTAGCATTTTTCTGTAAGCAGGTGGCTATACTCTCCCCTGCTCATTTCTAGTTCTTAAAATTCTTGACACCTAAAATGCAGTTGACGGCTCCATGCTGAGAAAAAAAATATATATCCAATATTTGCATAGGATTGGCCTCTCTCTTTCACCAGTGAGGATCCATTCATCTCTGGGAGGAAAAAAGCATTTAAATATACTGTTGACTACAGGTGCTACTTAAAATTCTTTCCCCATATCGCTTTGCTGCAGGTCATCTGAGTAAATGTTTGAGAAGAGCTGTATTATTTTCCTATGAACTTGTTTTCCCAGGAAAATATTACCATTACACAGTGTATATCATCTTGCGTATGTAATAAGGGAGGGAGGAGGAGATCTGTGTAATGGTAAATGCACTAACAACTCTTGCTGGCTTATTTAACTTTAAAATGTTGCCCTGGTCTCCAGCTTTTGTAAGTGGAATAAGAAAGAAAAATAGAAATAGAAACTTAGCAAAGCTCTGCCTTTAGAAGATGAATTCATGTCTGTTCTCTTTTTTTCTTTTATTCATTTTGAAGAACATTTACCAAGAAACTGAGTCCTACTGAGTTCAACATGACTTAATGTTTGGTGAATTTGTTAAGTATTATAGGCTAAGGCTGCAATCTTTAGCACACACACTTACCTGGGAATACGTCCCCTTAAACTCCATGGTATTTACTACTGAATAGACGCACATAGGGTGGCACTGCAAGCCTACCAACACTCCCTTGTCATGCTCCTGTGATTATCTTCTAATCACTACATCTGGATGCCAGGAAAGCATTACCTGCTAAACATCTACATGTAAGGTAGTTGTTGAAAGCACAGCTTTGCAAAGAAGTGAAGAAGATAGAAGCCTGCTTGCATTCTGCTGTGGCCTAGTCCACTTTCAGATGGAAATTTGAAAGCAAGTAACATATGACAAATATGAACCATCATTTTACAATGCAGATAAGCTTAGGGTACATACTTTTAGCACACACACATACCCTGCTTTCAGTAGAATAAAAATTGGTAGCTAGCAGCAAGAACAGCAGATTAGCCCTTGGCCATTTTCTGTTTTAAAAGGTAAAGGGACCCCTTACTGTTAAGTCCAGTCACGGACGACTCTGGGGTTGCGGCGCTCAAGCATTATGTGTTGTTGTTCTTAAGTGTACAATATATGCTAAGCATTAAAAAAAAAAATCTATGTGTGCTTTTAGCCCACACATCACTTAAGCTGAAGCCAATTTCCTATTCCTTCTGGCTTTTGCAGGGCTCAGAAAAGGATGCTGCAATATCAAAGTGCTGATTGAGCTGCTGGAAGGCGGGTACTCACAGCAGCACTGATTGCACTTCGGCCTTTGTGCTATCCTCCCCTTCAGTGCTGAATTTTAGCTGGTGTTTATATTACGTGTGCTGCTCTCTCCAAAATGGAAGTTGTTCATCATGTCGCTTTCCTTAAAGCTGTTCACATTTGTTACTTTTGCAGCCATTAAGAGCCCAGACACAATAGAGATAATTTTCAGCATTAAAGAACAGCTGTGTAATTACTCTGAACTTGCCCCCACTCACTGAATGGGTTCTTTAGTTGAGTTCATGTGTGTATGTACATATAACAGAGTGGCCAAATGGTAGAAATCAATAATTCATTACACAGCAAGGTTTGGATAAATGTACAGTGAATTCTTGAAAGAAATGGAATCGGAGGTGAGGAATTCCACTTTTTCTTAACCATTTCTGCTCTTCAAAAAAACAACAACAACATACAAGGCTGGAATCAAGTTGAAGAAATTTTTAGTTTAGTTTTAAGCTGTTAAGTTAGATTAGATCATTTGTATTGTTTTATACTATGTTTTGTGGATTTGGGGTTCTCTGGATTTTTTGGTTGATACTATGGAAATTTGCAATTCTTTGCAATATATTTTTAATATTTCATTTTGTAGGTTGCAAGCCACTTTGGACACAATTCTGTGGGAAAGTAGCAGACAAATAAATAAAAAATCCTTCCAGTAGCACCTTAAAGACCAACTAAGTCAGTTCTTGGTATGAGCTTTCGTGTGCATGCACACGAAAGCTCATACCAAGAACTGACTTAGTTGGTCTTTAAGGTGCTACTGGAAGGAATTTTTTTTTTGTTTTGACTATGGCAGACCAACACGGCTACCTATCTGTAACTAGACAAATAAATAGATGGTGATGAGAAATTAGGAAGGTACTTGACAACAGTACCACCAATTCCTGGCTCAATACCAGAGATGGCTCAAGAGATTTTGCTGGAGGAGGCAGGAAATCCCAAAAGTGCCCACCATAGTAAAATATAATAATAAACCAATTCTAGAGAGAGGTAGATGGTAGCCAGGTTTGTCTGTTATGGCAGACATACATATATAAAAAGTCCTGTAATATCTAAAGGTTATAGATACAATCCTACACAAAAATGTGCCTGTGGGTAAGTCCCACTGATCTCAAAAGGGCTTACTTCTGAACAGATACAGCACACCCCCATGTGAAACATTCATAATATCATAAGTCTTCAGATTTATGAAGTGCTATCCTCAGCTGGAAAACATATAACACATACATTCAAGTACAAAGAAAGCAGGAGGGCCCAAAGGCCATAAAATACAATAACTATGTTCTAAAAACTGCAACCCAAAGCTGACTACCTCAACTTCCCTATCAACAGCGGCCCACATTTAGACCTCTGGCATCCAAACTAAAGGCTCACCTAGTTCCAAAGGCAACACTACCTTCCAACCTTTCCACTTATCCACAATGTTTTATACTCAGAGCAGTCACAACACAATCAAGGCATTTCCCAGATATCAAGTTTGTAGGCTGGCTACATTCCTTTAAGGTGTCAATCATTTTTTTAAAAAAAACATTCACGCTTTTATAGAACTTTTAGAGCATTCAAAAAGACGCACGTACTTTATCTCACAAATCCTTAGAAACATTCCTGTAACATAAGACAATCTCATTGGTGAGACCAAGAGATTGGCTAGTCCAAGGTCACCTCCTGTGTGTTGCATATTTCAGCATAGCTATCTGGCTGACCTCCGCCAAGGAACCACTACTAATTGTTCTTTGGTGGTTGCTGTTGTAGTTTAATTAATGTGGATTTTACTTTGTCAATGTTTTCCAGTTTTCTGCTTTGGTCGTTCTCTGGATGAAAATGTAGCACATAACATTTTACAAAAGATCGGCCGGGTAAATACCTGTCTGTTGAGTAGCTATTAGAAGCACACGTGTCCTTCCAGAAAAAAAGCTGCCAACTCTCGCTGCAAGTGCTATTTACACAGTAATGGATCTAGATGACTCTGGCAAAAAGAACCAACCCAAAAGGTGATCAGCTCTGAGTGAATGTATCTGATCCATGTCAAAGTCATAAACTGGAGAATAAGCAGGAAGTCATACCTGGCCTTGAACATTGGTAATTTATTCTGTGTTCCAGCTTTCCTTGAAATTTGATTCCCCACCTGAAATTCAAAAGCAGAATTCACATTTTCAGTGTAATTATGGCTTTCCTCTTCTAAGGAGCCCACATACAGCTTCCCTGCCATGGCATTTACCTGAAAGGCTAGTGCAAGTGACAGAAGAGCAGTCTGGCAATTCCAGATATAATTTTCTTCTAATTAATCCAACTTGTATGCTACCTCTTCTGGTAAGAGGCCTGAAACATCCTTGGTTGCTGTGTTTTAGAGCTAATAAAGATATTACACTGCCAGGGCACACAGCTAAAGTATTATCTTCTGGTGTCTAACATCACTTAAAAGTCAGTATTATTTAAAGTATTGATATGTCATTTTTGCCTTTGAAAACAAAAGTTCTTATTATTACAGAAACCTTTTAGAACAATCTAGCTCCATGAAACTCAGAGGATAATCACAACAGCAAATAAAACATTGCTTAGACCAGGGATAGAGAACCTATGGCCCTCCAAATGTTGTTTAATTCCAATTCCTATCAGTTCCCGCAAGCATAACCAATAGAAAGAGGTGAGAGTTGTTGCTAACATTTGAAGGACCACAGGTTTTCCATCCCTGACTTTGAGAGTGAAATAATATTTTCAGTATTTGTCTCTTTCAAGAACAAAGTTCTTGAAAGTCTAACAAATACTTTGGTCAGCTTTTCAGCACCTTAATATAATCCGAGCATTTGCATACTGTATATGATTTATCAAACAAATATTTTATTGATTAAATCTTCTTCTGGTGTTATATATAAGACTGTAATGCTTTATGTCTGTCTCAAACAGGAGGTATGAAGTTAATCATATTTGCATTTATTCCGGCGACAGTATATTCTGGAACCAAACTTGTGCAAGATTAAATGCTGTACTTTCCCAACATTTCCAAAAGAAATTTAGTCATGAAACACTATCTACCAAGTCGTCAGGTAGTGTACAAAAGTTAAGTCTCCAACACTGATGAAACATTCCTTTAAAAATGTAGTTCAACGGACGTTTCATGTAGCTTAATCTCAAATGTCTTTTTTACATCAAATGGCTCCTGCTGGTACTCATTCCAAACAATAAATCCAGAAGTGATTTTAGTTAAAAATATACCTTCCTATCATGGGGAGGAGGGGGGAGACTTTGTAACCAATTGTGCAACCTTTTTTGCAAAATGGAACTCAATCAGATTTATTAGGAGCAAGTTTGGAAAAATAGACCGGCAGAGACATGTGCAGATCTTCCTGGGTGGAGAGACCCTGTCTTCAGCTGGTTCCTTCTTCCAAACAGTGCCTAACTATAGGGTGCCAAGGATGACATTTACCTTGCAGGAAGGTCCACTGAATTCAGCAGGACTTACTTTTGAGTAGACATGAATAGGATTGCATTGTTGGTTCCTAACTGCAATTAGCAAAGCTCCCAAATCATAGCCTATGACTTTTCAGGATAAGTGGGCATCAGATAGCAGCCTAAGGGAGGATGGAGTTTTCAGGTCCCACAAACAGATAACAAACCAGCTTTAACAATGCAGGTGCCTAGCTTATTTTAATGTGACAGTGCAACTAATTTTCCACTCTCTAGTTGAAATAGCTTACTTAGCTAATTGTTTTTACTATTAAAATAATAAATGCAAACATATATCACATATTCCCACACTGGCAAAATCAAATACCTCTCTGTTTTACATTGCTAAAGGATCTGAAAGTATATATGAAAACACACACATACAGAGAAAGTTGTATCTCAACTTAAAGCAGAATATGGCCCCAATCATTAAATAACTTACACAGTTTTGTCTCCAAAGTAGGCATGAAATATAGGAGGTTTCTAAAGAATGTCTTTGGTTATTGTGTTTGATAGCCTCACAAATCTCCCAAACCGAGAGATAAGCCAAATTCCACCATTGTGATTCTTGACCATGGCTTTTCTATTACAATAATACTAATATGTACACTAATTCTTCATGTGCCTAACCTTATGTAGCCTAAATACCCCAACTCCACCCCAAAAAAACAAAAACAAGAGGGAGGCATCAGCATACTATGGGGACCTCTGAGGTTTGTACAAATATATAAAAAATGGAGGGGTGGGGCAGAGGAGTGGGAAAACCCAGTTCTAAACAGCCAAATGAGGACTGAACATGGTCAGCGACCACCGTCATGGAGGGCAGGAAAAACCAGAGTGGAAGGTGGTGCGTTGGATGCCCTGGAAAAGGCCATGGGCAGGACCACTGAAGAGGCAACTTCATGCAGCAACATTTTGTTGCAGAGCTCACTCGTTCCTTCCAAAAACCAAGTCTGGTCCTCCCTCAAGAACAAAACAAGAGAAGAAGCCTAACAGAATAAATAGCCTTGAATGGAAACTAGACATCAGCTAATTCGGTCAGACATACAGGCATTATAGAAGGGAAAGTCATCTTCCATTACATGCGGCTGAATAAAAACCATTAATACCAGCAAGCGCAGGCTTCGCAACTCTTAGCTCTAAATAGCCCAGAATTAAGAATTCCTGTTAACATTTAGTTTGGAACATTTTAGAAATTCATTTTTAACTTCCCTCCCGCTGTTTATATTCCTTACTTGCAGGCTGAAATGTAGAACACATACAGTGTGCTCACCACAAACTTTCTTCATTTGCAGACCTAAACGCCCTGCTTAATTGGCCACTGTGCTTAATTGAGCACTTTGCCTCACCTGACAACACTATTAACTTTCAGCTGCTTCAGCTGGATTACTAGGCCCGCTCTAGAAACGGAAGAGGAAGCGGAGCCCTCAAGAACCACTGAGTTCCAAGTGGGATTCCCAGAGTGTCCCACTGGCCATAGAGTTCTTTCAAGCTCCCCCCCGGATTGCCCCACACTTGAGTGGTCAGCATGGCGGCAAAAAGTTTTAATTCCAGTTCAGTGGCCAATCCTGCCTTACAAGGATGGGGCTTGTCTCCTGTTGACTTCAATCTGTCTTCTGCATTGCAGTGCAGTGCAGTGATTACGCACATGTAAATCCCTTCATGTTCAATGGGGCTTGCTCCCAAGGAAGGGTAAAAACAATGTAAATAACCGATCAAAACAGAAGATGGTCTTACAAGAATTATTATTAGCAGATTTAGTTTTGCCGTTTGTTTAACCCACCCCTAATTTTATGCGATCAGAAAACAAATTGCCTTATTGCTGTTGCTGTTATTTTAAAAATATAATTAATTTCAATCAATATGGAAGTGCTTAAGTTAATACTACAAAAGCAGCAGCCAAGCACGAGTCAAGGAAATAGGTGGTGTGAACTAGAAGCATTCCTCCTCCTTCTCCCGCCACCGCTTTGATAACTGATACGAAGTTGAGGCGCGATTAGCAGGCTGGGCTGCGCCTCCTGGTGGCCACAAAAATAAACGATTATTTTCAGGAGGGGAATTACCGGTAACTACAAATCCTAACGCGTAAAAGCTTCTTACAGGTTCGGAAAGCAGGTTAGTACTGTTGCTTCTTGCTTCTTTTGGCACTTACGGAACACTCTGTGTCAAAAATCAGTATTGTCATATGGATGCACTTCTAAATGTGTAAGTAGCGTTATTTCACCGTGAAACCTGTACAAACCAGGAGTAAATGGCCATAGAGACTAACCTAGCTGCGGTCTTGGAAGTGAGTCCCATTCAACTCTTAAGGAGCAGGCATCACTTACAGAGGATTGAGAGGCTTTAGTATAGGGCAGGCATGTCCAAAGTGCATTTCGGGGGGCCTAATTTGGCCTGCCAGTCCATTTAATCCGGCCCCTGTGGCAGTTTATTTCCTGGGATAAAACCTCAACGACTTCAATCCTAAAAAAAGGTCAACAACTTTGGTTGGTCCTCACTTCATCAAATCTGGCCCTCTTTGGACATCATTAGTACCACTTAAGATCACTGCATTTAGAAATAGGTGAAAGCTCATACTGAGCTACAATTTAGCGTTCCTTTCAAAAGCAGGCCTGTTAAAAACACTTAGCCTGCATTTCTATATACATTTATGCAGCTTAAATTTCTCAGTTACCTAAGATTCTCATTGTACCACACAAAATCAAAGAATTGTAAAGATGGAAGGGAGCTGAAGCATCAACTACTCCAGCCCCCTGCAATGCAAGAATCACAAAGCATCCATGACAAATGGCCATGCCAACCTCTGCTTTAAAACCTCCAATGAAGGAGAGTAAACCATCTTCTGAAGGAGTCTGTTCCACTGTTGAAGAGCTCTTACTGTCAGAAAGTTATTCCTAATGCTTAGTTGGAATCTCCTTCCTTGCAAATTGAGCTCACTGGTTCAGGTACTACCCTCTGGAGCAGGAGAAAACAAGTATGCTTTATCTCCCATATTAAAGCCTTCAGATATTTGAAGATGGCTATCATCTCCTCTCAACTCTCAGTCACCTCTGTTCCTAGCTAAACATACCCAATTCCCTCAACCATCCTTCATAAGGCTTGGTTTCCACACCCTTTATCATCTTTGTTGCTCCCCTCTGCACACATTCCAGCTTATCAATACCCTTCTTAAATTGTGGTGCCCAGAATGGGGCGTGGTACCTCAGGTGGAGTTTGACCAAGGCAGAAGAGAACATCAAACAAGTGGAAATGTACAACAAGTAAATAATTTGGAATCAGCAGGCTTTATTGAGGGCAGTAATTGTTAGGAGCATAGCTTTATCTTCCTAGCCTTTTAATTTGAGAGGTTTTGTTGCTGCTAATTTTCTATCTGCTGTTTTATTGTTACATTGTTTTGTTGCCTTGCCTCAATTGAAAGGCAGCACACATATTGATTAAATAAATAAAAGCATTTAATACTGATGGTTAAATTTAATTTCAAATTCCCCACTTTTCAAGAAGTACAAAAATTTCAGAGTAACTCCACAGTGCCTGTTTCCTAATGAAGAGATGGTGCTGGAGAGTTGAAGGCAGCTGGGGTTTTCAGTTTCATTTTGTGTTGTAATGTCGGCCATTTTTTACAATTGAGTTGTAGACCAAAGCCTCTGAACAGCACCAGCTTGGCAAAGGCTAGGCTAGGTATTAGATCACCATTTTCTTTTTTATATATAAAGAATTTTAATTGATTTTCAATAAGGTATGACCAAAACAAAGTTTCCTCTGTCCCCCACACCCCTTGAACAGAATATTATCTTACTATTTTCAACCATGTTTTCATTTCCTTGTTCCTAACAGCACTGTCCCCATTTTACCTGAAACGTGACATTAGATTAAGGTTCCTGTGCTGTTTTCATAAAGTCCAAACCTTGTTGAGGAATTCAGTGTGAATTCCAAATGCCGTGGCTCAGTGCCTTTACACTCCTACTCAGGTAAACCAAAGAAGTGAAATTACAGCTGTGCTATAAACCACTTGAATACTTTTTTTCTGTTTTGCATGGGCTTGCAATTCTTGCCCCAAGGTAATAGGAGAAACTGTAAGCTGATTCTCTCAAGCATTTTATCTGATTCCAGAGAAATCCTCAAGCACTTGTTCATACATATTCATATGCAGAATCTATTCTTGACTAGTTCCAGTGGGACCATTTCCCCCTGCAATATTTTTCTCTAGCTGTTTGAATTAGTAAAGATAAAGGGACCCCTGACCATTAGGTCCAGTCGTGACCGACTCTGGGGTTGCAGCGCTCATCTTGCTTTATTGGCCGAGGGAGCCGGCGTACAGTTTCCGGGTCATTCCGGATCTGGCGAACCAGTGCAGCGCACGGAAACACTGTTTACCTTCCCGCCAGAGCGGTACCTATTTATCTACTTGCACTTTGATGTGCTTTCGAACTGCTAGGTTGGCAGGAGGTTTGAATTAGTAGACACTGGCTATCCCTGAAACATAGATGCCATTGATTCCCAACCAGATGGGTGCAGTATAAATAATAAAAATATTATTAAAAATTATTGTTGTTTTTTCATTGACTCTATATGGGTAGAACCTGACTGTTACATATCAGACATTTTGGTTAACCAAGAGTATGTCATGCCTCTGTAATTTTGGTGGCTGCTTTGAAATCACTCCATTTTCAGATTAAAGAAAATGGTTTCCTAATTTTTTGAACTAATATAGCACAATGATATTTTCAGTATTTCTTTCTACAAATATGAGGGCTATAAAATTTAAGACTGAAAGGTTTTGCATCTTGGAAGCCTTATATAAGTTTCCACTCAATATGTGGTGGACTTTTTAGGTGTTATGCTTCTCATCTTTAAATAGAGATTGATTAATTGTGTAATATTTTAGTGTAACCCCTTAAATAACATGTTTTATATCTCCAGGAGGTCTTGTGTGTCTCTGGTGTTATAAATGGCTTTTGCCAGAGAGAAGAGAGCATAATAAGCTAGAAGAAATTCTCTCTTTCTACTGTGATCAACGTTCACTCCAGAAACATTTTTCTCTGTTACTGAGCAGAGACCTGAGACAAGGGGCTGTCATACTGTGTGGAATTGCCCATCCATCATGTGAGTTAAGATCTATCCACTCTCAGTATTTTGACTTCTCATCACTCATGTGATAAGGTCCCCATTTAGATAAATGAACTACAGAATTATTATTGCGTTAAAGTTGTCCTTACAGATAAATTAAAAATGTTATTACCATCTTTTTGTAATGTTGCATGCATCCTTCTGTAAACTGCGTAATTTAATCAGTGCTAGCAACTGTGTGATAAGCACAAGAGTACGGAGATCCTGAACACATACAGTACAAAATTGAGAACTACTCTCCTGAAGAATAATGAGCCTACATTTGCTCCTCTGTCTTGCTCTGTAGATTGCTTATCTGGTAGAAATGGGGAATAGTGGAGGATACGGTGTATTCTTTTATTTGTAGCTGATAGGTTACATTTTATGAACTTGGTGGCATAGATAATGGAATGCACAAGCTCTTTCACCACAAATAGGGACAAAATAGCAATGTGCTTTTCTTTAAAACCTGTCATTCTGCTTGCAAAAATCAACAAAGAAGCTACAACTACATCATAAGATTATAGCTCATGGACTTCTTTCCATCTCCCATCAGCCCTGTGGTATCATGAGTGCATGCTGTCTGAAAGTTATTTTCTTCTTACTCCAAACATTTTATAGCATCCTTGAATGCTCCTCATTATTTTCATGTGTCAGTTTTTTCACTACTATACTTATTCTAGATGGATAGTAATTGCATCATATTAAGGTTTATATATTTCTTTAAAATTATAAGGATCTTTGTGCTAGGACTTATCAGCCTCAAACTAGGATCTTGCCATCTTTTGGTTGACCATCAATCAAATAAGATTTCCTTTAGAAGGAGGTCAGGAGAGGTTTATAGCATTTTATGCTATTTGAGTTTATTTACAAAGGCACAGGCTGAGCATAGGTAGAGGTACGCAACTTAAAGTTGGGTCATCAAAATGGTGCCAAGGAGCACAATGGTGCCTTTGAGGACTCCCCCTGATCACAGATCTGGTCTTTACAGCATTGCCATGGCATGAAAACATGGATCTTCATTTTTACAAGAGATTGATTCAAAGCCACCATCAAATCATAGGGTAGATCTGTGTTGACAGTTGTGTTACCTTACTTGTTGTTATTCAATGTAAAAATCATGAAGATCCATGAGGATCTGTGCTTTGCAAGAGTGTTTTTGGAGTTGTTAAGCAGCAAATGTGTGGGCAGTCTATCAATGTCAAATTTAATATGATGGTGATATTTGAGGGATTCCATGATCCATTTTAATTCTGCTGAATTTGATTTTTGTCCAGACCCCTTGGAAAAGTAATAATGTGTATTGTGTTCTTTCTCTCCTTCTGTTTGTCTGAAAGAGAGGAGAAATGACCTGGGGAGAAATAAGTGATGGTGGTACCCTGGGCACTCCTTCCAAACTGCAAATGTGCCCAGGACCCCAAAAAGGTTAGCGATCCTTGGCTTAAACATTCCAGCAGCAAATTCCACTACCTCACCCCAGAGAGAGGCAATGAACCTCCCTAAATTCTGTAGATGTACAGAGCTCAAAAACTGAGCTCACCCCTCTTTGTGTCTCTCCTAGTCTGCTCTATGACCAGAATATGAACTTTGGTATCCCTCAATGCTTGCCTTAAGTCAGAGCTGAGCATTAGAAGTTGATAAAATTCATGTGCCAAACTAGGAACTTCACCAACATCACTAATTCTAATAAGGCTGTAGAAGTGTTGGCCTTTAATAGAAATCCTATATATAGTTTTCTCTCTGGAGGAAGGCTGAAAGCACCTTTGCAACAACTACCAAATTACATACAGGACTGAGCTCTTAATCCTTTGCTGCATGCTGAGCTAGGAAAACAGGAAAAAGAAAGAATACTCACATGTCCTATAAAACCTCTGTTCTGTGACATAGATCTAGGTAGTAGACACTTGTTTCATCTGTAGTGTGGTTCTGGGCATTCATTGACTTTTCCCACACTTTACTGTATTGGTCTCAAATGTGTGTAGGTAACGTTCATTCATTTTTCTACCTTCAATTCCAATCAACCTATCCAAAAGGGAGTCTTTAATTAGGTGTATGTAGTATAGTTTAAGACACTGAAGTAAAAATGGACTTTTCTTTATTTATTTATTTTTCATTTGTTCAAAAATCTGCTATAGGAAGACTTCTTCTTCTGTATGTTTGGTAATACAATTTTAAGCCATTATTTCCACCACTTTCACCAGAACAGATATTAAGTTAACTGGCCTGTAACTACCAGTGTGAAATACCTTCCCCAGGGTTCCATTTTTATTTTTTTAAAAAGCCATTACATTCTAGTTCTTCTAGTACAGAAGCTGATCTTAGTAACAAGTTACATATTACTGCAAGTTTTGGGGAGTCAGCCTGCATAATGCCCTGAGTTCCTTCCATTTCTCGGGATCCTGTACCCAACAAGGGTTAAAATCTAATACAGGATTCTATTGCTGAACTATATATGCATCATGATTAGCATTACCAAAGAAGTTGTTCTGTGCCATAGGGCAAATGGGTGGGCCTTCCCTCTCACCTGGCTGGTAGTCAGAAGAACAGTAAGAGTGTAGTTGTGCGTGAGCTGAGCAGAAAGTTGAGGCGCAGAGCCTTGTTTGATCTGTGCTGGAATCCAGTGCTGTGACTAAGAGAGAAGCAAAATCTGTTGGGGTGTTAATGCTGTGAACCTCTCCAGCTTATGCTCAGGTTGCATATATGTGTAAACAAACCATATATCCTGGGCACCTGTGGTCACTGTTATGGATACATTGCTATGGACCAGAGGAGAAATGAGCTCTGGGAGGAGGCGCATCTGGAGCAGCACAACTGGGTGCCTTCATCTGCCCCTGCTGCAGCAAAACGTCTATCCTGCATCAGTCTCTACAGCCACACCAAGGCATTGCAACCTTCCAACAGCAAACTCTTCCATTGTCTCCCAAGACAGATGGATCTCAGCCTTCCTGTATGCCACAGTCTCTGCTGACCCTCATTCCAAGGAAACCAGAGCCTGGGTCAGTGCTTGGAACCCTTGGAATCTCTCAGCACTCAAGAGATTGGGGTGGCATGTAATGATAATGTTAAGACTATCAGCAATTTCCCATCTGAATTCTTCTAATAACTCTCAAGCAGAATGCCATCAGGACTAGTTTTTAATTCATCAACAATGGCCGTCTCACACCTAGCTATCTATGTCCCTAATGACCAGATCACCCACTACCAGGGTGGTTAAGTTCCCAAGGTGCCATTAGTCTATCACTGAATACAGTGCAGTTACAATGTAGGTGCCTGCTGTACTAGAATTTATGTAGAGTCACAAACGCTGTTGCAAAAGGCATTAGGCTCTTTAAAAAAGGAGAAAATACCTGAGGGCTCCTACATTTTATGACATGTCGCATTAGTGTCAGCAAAGACAAAAGTATATCATGGCCAGGCTGTCGGGTTTGAAAGGCTTTCAAATCTGTTCAGGCACTTGTGTCACAGGACAGGTTGTACACTACAGTCAAAAGAGCAGGTATGTGATTTTTAATTTCATAATCTATGTGCAGAATGCCACTCACAATTACATTTCCCTTTTAAAAATAAGCTTTTAATGTACATTTCTGAATTAGTTTCCCTGCATCCATCTTAAAGACTGGTGCAATATAGACCCTGGAATTAAGGTAATATAATTTTGTAGAAGGGAAGTATCAAAGCTCCAACTTTAGTTCACTTTTGGCTTCTTTATTTCAGAAGGCAGTGGTTACTCAGTAGTTGGAGAAATACATTCTACAGAAGGCTTGGACTCACTAACAGCACAATCCTATACAAGTGTACCCAGAATTAAGCTTAACTGAATTCAACTGAGCTTTCTCCCAAGCAAGTGGTTATAGAATTGTACTCTTAAAAATACCTAACTGATCTGAACCCCTAGTGATCAAAATTGGCTCCAGGACTCAAATAATTTACTTCTGCAACTCCTTCAAAACAAGCAAGCAATTTATCTAGTGGGAAGCCAGGAATTTTCCGAGCACCTTAATATGAAAAGATGCTGGTACTAGAAAGGCAAATAAGGTGTTTCCAAAAAACACAGACATTACTGCTTAGCTACTTACATTTTTAAAAAAGAAATTTTGTAATAAACCACATAGTTGACCAATATCAATAACATTCACTAATAAGATATACAGGAGCTTCATTTTAACAGACTCTTAAAAGTGGAATACAAAGGAAATCAATGTGTGTAGTATTTACTAACTTGTGTAACTTCCTTCAAAGCAGTTCTTCTCCTAGTTTATTTCATTTTTTCATTGGCATATGTCACTGGGAAAAGGTGATTGCTCATCCAGTGAATATATCCCCATGATAGTTAAATCCAGTAATGTTCAAGGATGCTCACATAGGGGAATCTCCCCCTCCCTCTTCTGAGGGTCAAGGAATCTTTGGGAAAGGCCTAAGATGCAGGGCAAGGAGCTACAGTGGGAGGGAGGGAAATCAGGTGGAAACAGTTTCCAAGAGTAGGAGCCAGCGGCAGACTTTGGGCTTTAAAATTTCAGTGGTACCCTGTGCGACACCAAATTTAGTGTCCCCCCACCTCTTCCCTTCTGTTGTTCATCATTGTTGTGGTGCCCCGTCGTGTCCTCCTAGCATGGCACCCACTGCAGGCGAACTGGTTGTGCTCCCCTAAATCTGCCTCTGTAAGCGCTTCACTCATGCAGTCTGCATCTGCCTGATTTCCCTGTCCTACCACAGCCCTCCACCATATGCCTTTATTGAGACGTAAACCCTTTTAGGGGGTTCAGTAGGGATAAATTGGGGAAACTTCCTTTGTGTGCGTATCCTTGCAGTCCCATAACATTGGAAGCAATTCAAGTCATAGACACTGAGGGGTATCTATGGAGTATCCAAATGGCCAACACCTGTGTACCTGTGATATCTCTAATGCTATGCAATGTTCTTCTCCTACTCCCATGTTACCTGCACAGTTTGTGATCAGTGGGGACTCGCTGCTGTGGAATTATCCACTGAGACTCCAAGAACATCAGTAGGGTCTGCTGGATCAAGCCAATGGCCCATTTAACCCAGCATCCTGTTCTCAGAGTGGCCAGCCAGATGTCTGTGGGAGCCAGCAAGCTGGATTCAAGCACTTGTCACTCTGTCTGGTGCCATGGATAAAAGAACAATGGCAAAAGAGATATGTTACCTAGTTAGGTAAAGGATATTGTGTGAGTTCATTTGTTAATTGTGTCTCTTTGATGAACAGAAAGTAATTACTGGAATAACAAGTTGAGTTGCACAGTCCTGTTACCTGATTGTATTATATGAGCTGAAGTGTGAAATGGGGAGGGAAAGATGGGGAACTGGAGAGGATGTGGCTAATGGTTATAGAACCAATTTTGTAACTACTATCCGGGTTTCCACCTCATAAAATCTAATAGAAACAATGGGGAATGTCTCATTACTAGCTCCATGAATGCATTTGGCGCTTGCAGTCCAAGAGTGTGATGAGTAAGAAGATAGGGCAAGAGCAGACTTTTCAGCTTCCTGTGTTTTATGTGGAGGCAATTTACTTTTCTCTTTAATTTGTTATGGAATGTAATTAGAGTCTGTTTCAGAATATGGAAAACAAAAGTGGTCTCCTTGGAGTGCTGTCAGCACTTCAGAATAAGACACTTACGTCCAACCTTATTTATGTCCTCATATATGTGCTATAAAGTTCCAGATTTTCCTGACTTAGCAAAGCATCACACTGTGGCTGAGCAAAATACACCTTGTGTCAGCTACTTGGACTCATTTACTTTGATAGAATGCTTCAGTACTATATCATTATACTGTCCACCATCTCTGAATTACTGCAGGTGAAATAATTAACAATGTGAAAATGTTCACCTGCAAACTAAACATTACAGCTTAAATCCTTAAATGTGAAGGATGCACAATTATCACCATATTTATTGCTATTTGTTTAGCTCACTTTCCACGTGAAGATAGTGGTACTTTGCTCTTGCATAATTAATCGTTTTAAGCTTCTTGTTGGATAATGTCGTGACCCTGGAATGTGACTCTCCATCATCAGCGGATGAGGCCAAGGATTTGAAGATAGTATCTGAGTGGAAGAGAGATTTGCCAGCAGAACCAAGTCCTGACATCTGTCCTGCCCAGGAAGATCCTGCAGAACAGGAACCAGTGCTGGCAGCCCCTTACTAACACAAGGTGGTCATGAACTCCAACTGAGCCCAGAAACGCCCAGCTGAACCATAGTCTCCCATGCAGCATCTAAGCCAGGAGCTACTGAAGCAGGCCAGGCCTCTTTAACATGATGGGTCTTTGCTTATTGGAGGTGGAGCTACAGCTTGCCACTATACCAAAAATTGATCTTGCTTGTATGACTCTTCAGTCTGAGCTTCACAGCTTTGGACTTTTTCTTATCAATGTTACCTTACTGGAACCTGGACTTGTTTGATTTTGTTTCCCTTGCAAGAACCCAAACTCATGCCTACATTTTCTCCCATTTAGGGCAAGAAATCTATATAGCTGAAATCACTGCCTGGAACAGAACTAATACTAGCTGTTATCTCTTCCTTTTTACCAAGGCAGGTAATTTTCTGCCACCGAGTTACCAGAAGTGGACGGAAAACAGCAACATGTGGCAAATGCAAGACGGTGAAGCTCAGTAGTCGATATGTCCTGTACAGCTTCCTTGCTATTTCTCTTCACAGACTTTGCAGACACAAGACAATATTTTAATCTTGCTCACATCCCTTCTCTTGGCTTACGTCCAGCTGAACTTCCAACTGGGCCAAACTAGCCATGATGTTAAATGCATTGTTGCATTTAATTGTACATTTAATAAAAATCAAATAGCCGTCATTGAGGGGAGCAGGACTGGGACCATGACAGGCAGGAATTACCGTATTTTTCGCACCATAGGACGCACTTTTCCCCTCCTAAAAAGCAAGGGAAAATGTGTGTGCGTCCTATGCAGGCGGGAAAAGCCCACAAGAGCTGCACACAAGCTCCGTGCGCTCTTGCGGCTTTTCCACAGGAGGGAGAAGGGACTGACTGGCCGCATCAGTCCCTTCTCCCACCTCCCAGAAAAGCCAGGAGAAGCGCCGATCTCTTTAAAGGAGTTGCGCGGCTTCTGCCGGTTTTGCGGGAGGTTGTTGAATCCCCCCACCTCCCAGTAAAGCCAGGAAAGCCCTGCGCAGCGTCTCCCGGCAAGGAGAGGCTGCACGGGGCTATGGAGTCTTTAGCCCCACGCAGCCTCTCCCGGGAGGGAAAGGCTGCACGGGGCTAAAGGGGAAGCCAAAACAGGCTGCAGCGTACAGGCTGCACACAACCTCTCCCTGCCGGAGGGGTTGCGCGCGGCTAAGGCACAAGCCAAGGCAGCGAGCAGGATGGATCCCGCTCGCTGCTTTGGCTTGCTCCATAGCTGCGCGCAACCCCTCCGGCAAGGAGAGGCTGCACGGGGCTATGGAGTCTTTAGCCCCACGCAGCCTCTCCTGGCAAGGAGAGGCTGCACGGGGCTAAAGGGGAAGCCAAAACAGTGAGCAGGATCCATCCTGCTCGCTGCCTTGGCTTGTGCCATAGCTGCGCGCAACCCCTCCAGCAGGGAGAGGTTGTGTGCAGCCTGTACGCTGCTCTTTGGGGCTGGGGGGGGGGGTTTTCTTGATTTCCCCCCCTAAAAACTGGGTGCGCCCTATGGTCCGGTGCGCCCTATGGTGCAAAAAATATGGTAACTATTTCTCTCATGGTCTACCCAGTGAATATTGTTTTTCCCTTTGCAATTTGCATTAGATTTTTGGATTAATGCAGATATCCTTAGTGTCCATTCCTTATTCCAAGGTCTGAATGACCTTTAATGGAAAAACTAAGGATGTGCTCAAGGATATGGCCAGTGTGATTACAAGATTACAGAATTCATTTACAAGGCATTTTCCTGAGCAAACCCAGTAGATGCTAACCAGACATTCCTGGCCCAGCCACTTCTTCAAATGGGCTTCATTAAAATAATGGGCTGATATAGCACAAACCCAGCTGTTATGGCCACAAAGTGTCTTCCTGCTCTAATTACTGATACCAGGGTATGGGCTCCATGTTAATTACAAATATTTGCTTCTCACTTCCCCCCTGGTGTTCCTTGTACCAACGTTCTTCTCCTGTTCCAATCTTGCAGTTCCTAACTCACACCTGAAACTCTTTTAATTTCATGCCAGAAACTTCTGCAGCAGTTTTAAAAGATGGTGTAGGCTAAAGCATAAGCCAGTGCCTCTGCAGATCTCATGTAGAATTTTCCATTTGAAATGTTGCATGATCAATGAGGTGCTATTTCATTCTGAAACATCCCCGAGAGATGAAGGATGTAAGATAGGAAGGAACAGTGAAATGTCGTCTTTGGACAAAGGATAAATGGAAGAGAGGAAGAAAAGGGGAAGGAGAGTTAATCTGAAAAGAGATATAGTAAAAGAGGGCTTGCAGTAGGGTGGGTTGATTGTTTTGAATAAAGTCAGGGCTTTATTTTCCAGCTGGAACTCACCGGAACCCAGTTCCAGCACCTCTCAGGTGGGTGCCATTGCCATTATAAGAGAACAAGGGAGGCATTCATGGCTAGTCCGGCATCTCTTTTCCTAGAATAATAGCACTGAATAAAGTTATATAATGCAACACACATTTCATCAGAAACTACTTTCAGTTACCTAGAAAGCCTGTAGCTTAATTATGGTACCTGATTATGGTACATATGTAAGCTGGCCCTTAGTTGGCGTCTCCTTCATAAGCTTCCTAGACGTTTGCACTGAAGGTAGAACAATAATGGTGATCATTTGTATGCAGCAGCTATTAAGAAAGAAGGTTGGGGGCAGCGAGAGGAGAAGGGTTACAAGAACATTCAGTTATGTAGGTGTGGCTGCCTTCAATGCCATCTATTGTTGTAAACACAATATTATTATTTATTAAATTTGTAGACTACTGTATACAGGTAGATCTCAGGGTGGTTGACAACAAAAAATTACAATATAGAAAAACACAAAATGCATACTAAAATAAGAACAAAGACAACCCAATAATCCCCCCTTCCACAGCACGTTTAAAGGGTATTGGATGTCAATCAGCCAAAGGTCAGGTTTAAAAGGAACATTTTTGCCTGGCACCTAAAAGTGTCTAATTCTTATCTGAATTGAGCTTCAGTTTGTTAGCTCTCATCTAGTCCATTATCTAGGCAAGACTGTTCATCTTAAAATATTATAAGGGCACCAACCCATCGCTTTAGGATAGGAGAGAAAATAGAAATTACGCAAGGAGAGCTGTCCTTTTTTTCAGGAGCAATAAAGGCAATGTTGGGGGACTTGGTGCCCTCAGATGATGTTGGTCTCCAACTCCCGTCAGCCCCAGCCAGCAAGGCCAGTGTTCAAAGGATGGTGGGAGCTGCAGCGCAAAAAATATTAAACGCTTTTGCAAGGAGGAAAGAGGCGGCTCTGCAGGCACACTGAAGAGAAAAAAAGCAGCCGCAGACACATCTCTCTCCTTCCTGCAGAACCACACGAATGAATGGAAACGCATCATGAGCAATACAAGCCACGGACGTGAGCGCCAGGAAATACTAAGGCAACGAGTTGTTGCTGCTGCTGCTGCTGCTCATTAGCATAAACGCAGCAAACCTCCCTCTCAACAGCCGAACCCGCAGCCTCTCTCCCCTCCCAGCAGGCTACGCATATTCGACCCGCTTATCGCAAAGCCTGACGGGATTTGTAGTCCCGACAGTGAGAGACCGCACAACCCCGCTATAAGCTTCCGAAGCCAAGATTCCTAGAAACTACGAGCTCCCTTCCAGATAGAGTCCCGCTTTCGCAGAACCAGCCCTACAGCCCCGGGATTCGGACAGAAGCCTTCTCCTCACGCTGCCCTGAGTTGCGCGGTCATCGCCCGTCTTTTAAACGACCTCTTGTCCACTGTTTCTCAGCTGATCAAGCGTTTCCGCCATACTCTCGCGATACTTTTTCAGCGATTCATGTTCGGAGTTCAAGAGACTGGCGGCTAAAAGGGCCCCAGTCGTGATGGGCTTCAATCTACATTTCCGGTTACTGGCTGCATATCTCTCCCCGACCTCCCCCGGCCAAGTGTAGTGGAAATGCATAGGGATCAACACGGGCTGGTTTTGGAAAGCTGCTCCGAGAACCTTTTTAGCTAAAGGGCGGGGTATAAATGCCATAAGTAAATAAACAACAATGCCACCTTAATCGTTTCTATTCTTAAGTAAGTCCTATTGAATTCAGTGAGGCCCCCTTCTAGGTAAGGTGTGGCGCAGGATAAGTGCAAAACAAAATTTAAAAACAGCTTTCGTGAATGTGCTTTAAAATAATGATGCCTTCTACCATAACAAAACGGGTCGCCCCCGCCGGATTTAACACATTATTGGAGGGAAAATGTTTCTTCTGTACCTTTACAGATGGAGGCGGCTACCCCTGATGAATTTCTGTCTGTCGTGAGGATTTAGGCATGTACAGACTTCATGTCCCCTTCTCAACTTTACAAAGCTTCTACTCTGAGGGAAACCGTTGTTTCAAAGCGCTGCGGCAAAGAGCGTTTTCTTAAAAAGACAAGGGGGGGGACGACACTTCCCATTGCTGGCTCGCTATCTGTTGAATCTCTACCTGACACGAGGCCTTTCCAAGAGTCGCAGGCGACTTGCCAGCGAGGAAAGCCTTGAATCTGACCAGAATTATGGCATAATACCCGCGTTTCTTTTAAAACCCAGGCTCCTTTTCTACCTCCTGGGTGGGTAGAATAGACCAGAATTAACTCTGGAGCGAGGGAGCGACGTTGTCTGTTTTAACCAAGCCGTCCCCAAAATTCCCACCACTCCTGCCCCGCACATGGAGGATTCCTGGAAGTTCAATGTGGGACCGGAAGTGAAGTCTGTTCGGAAGCAGCAGCGGCGACTGGGCCTCCCCCCCCAAACATCTCTGTCAAGAGGAGGAGGAGGAGCTGCAGCTGGCCGGGCTTGGTCCCGCCCCTCCCTTCCCTTTCAGCCAGTCGGGCCTTTGCTCGAGAATCCCCAGTCGAATTCTTCTGCCTGGCAGTGGGCGGGCGGGGCGGGCGAGGTCCCGGAAACGCTTCACGGCCCTGTCTAGTGCGCTGACCCGCCCCTTCCCACACTCTCCCCCCCCCCGCCCCCCGCTCGGTCTGCACTCTGCCGGTACCACCCGGAGACGCCCCCCTTGCCTCACGCAGACGGAAGGGGGGGGGAGAGAGTTGCCCCACTCCACACACACACAAACACACCCCGGAAGCGACGGGGGGCTTGGCCTCCTCTGCTGCCCCCAACGCCCAGGGGCCGGATGGGAGGGGAGCGCGAGATGGTGCTGCTGGAACCGGCCCCCCCGCGAGCGGTGAGAGGGGTGGGGGGAGGGCCGGGGTGTGTGTGTGTGTGTGAGAGAGAGAGAGAGGTGTGGAGGGATTGTTGGCAAAACATGGCAAGGCGGGTGGGGGGTCAGGCTGGCTGTATGTCCAGTAAGCAGGCAGGAAGGGGTCAAAGTGGTGACTTGAGGGGCAATGCTTGGGGTGGGGGCTCAAATGCCTTGAAAAGGGCGACCCCCCACTCCAAAAACAAAAGGCTGCAACAGTGGATGGGCTTCTGGGGTGGATTAAAACCTTGTATGGGTTGGGGTATACCCAGTGTGTCCTGGCACCTGCTTAAAAATATGTAGTAAATGAAAGGCAGAGCATAAACTTTATTCCCCTGTTCTTTATCCGTTTTCATCTTACAAATTTAGCAGTAGTGGTGTTCATGAAGTTGGTAATCAATTTATAGATGAACTGGGGACTGAAGAAAGGAGGTGTATTCTGGGTGATGGGGAACCTGTTTTTGAGGCCTGTTAATTGAGGACCAATGTTAAGGGGTCAGGTGTCCATCCCCTTGTGTGCACACAACAGGCACACTTTTGGTCCTGTATTGCTTGGTTTTGAATGATTAAATCACAGACAGGGTGAAACTTTAATAGGGTGTGATGGGTGTGAGTCTTTTCTCTTACACCTACATGCTCAGGAAAACTTTTTGTCTGTTTTGGAGGCTGCTTTCAGGTTGCTTGGATATGCCACACCTTACATGTATTTGTATAGCAGGGATATGAGCAGTGCTACAATTATTACTTTGTTACTGTTGCAAGTAATTGCATTTGTAATAGCTTCTTCTGCTGCCTTTTTTTTTTTTTTTTTGGCATGTCTCCTCAGCAGGGTGACTGCAGTATGATGCTGCTGCTTTGGTTTTGGCAGCTTTGAAGATAGACAGTCTTGAGTGGTAGCAAGGCCTTGGCAGTGTACTGAAACTTATTCTTGCTAAATATTTTTATATCTTGTTTGGTGTAGGCAAATTTTAGAGTGTATATGTTCAAAAAGTTGAGTGAGACCATTCAGGTGTTAATTTTTTTCTGTGGGTTTTTTTATGCCATACTTGTGCTAGTCTGGGCCAAGAGCTACTTGTGTGTACTGCATTCATATATAATTAAGAAGCCAGGGTTGCCTTGTTTCAGGAGAACTGATCTTCACTACAAGCCGAAAAAGCTATGAAATGTCAGGGGATTGTTGTAGATGGGAAACTGTGTTGCCTGTTTGGCTTTTTTATTTTGTTTCTCTTCTGGGTAAGCCAACCATACAAATAAGGCAACAAAACAACTAGCCTTCCTGCCCATATGTACCTCTGGTAGTTATTTGTGGCACAAAGGAAATGGAGTAGAGAGAATCAGTGTTTGTAATGTTTTCATGCCTAAGTAACCCAAAGAAAATGCTTATATGCCTCTGGTTGTGATAAAGGGATTTTCCATTGTGGTGATGCAGTGAAATAATGCTCCACCTGTAAAAGTAAAATTATGATGATACAACTTTTTAAAAATATGAGGCAGGTGGAAGGCGATGTGAGTTGTAATACTTGTTGCCTGTAATGTGAGTGTGTTATGTTGTAGGTGACTGTGGAACTTGCACAGCCATGTTTTTTGTTGCACTGTTGCAGTTGCTACATTTGGTACATTAGCTAGGATAAAAACTGCATTTCCCTAGTGATATTGTACTCAGTGGTAGATACATGTGATTTCCTTACAACAGAAGCAGTACCTGGATTACAGAGACCTTCAACCCCTACGATTAGATCTATTCTTATAAAATTATAAACTAGTATAGGGGTTTCCAAGCTGTAGTCTGTGAACCACCAGTGGTCCGCAGGCTTCATTTAAGTCATCCATAGAATATCTGTAAAAATACAAATAAAAATCACACATTACCTAGCATAGTACTTGTCAATTGTTACAGCAGGCAGAAAAACCATTATGTTGTTTGACAGATTTTAATAAATGTTCAAGTAGTCCATGGGGACAAAGGTCTGGAGGCAAGCACAGTAGTGAACAATAAAAAATTATTCCATCCCAAGTGTTTATGTATATTGTTTCTACCAGTGTAGAGGCAAGAGAAATCATGGATATAACTTTATAAATATATGTATAATGTAATACCAAATCTAGAATTTGGTACATTTAGGAAGCATACTTTGAGATGGAGATAAGTACTGATAATCATATTGGAAGTGTAGTAAAAATTGCAGTTTAACTTTTGTGTTTTGATAGATGTATGATGCCATCTATACCACTTTGATGTGTGAATTGAAGTGCAAGCAAGATACTCTTGGGACATTCAAAAGGCGACAATAAAGAATAAAATGAATCCTTTAAAAAAACTGAATAATCTTTTAACTAAGATTTCTCCACATGAACCATTATATCTTTAGCCCTATGTCTTGTGAGACCTTTTTCACATTTAGTGAAGAATTTCTGCCAAGCAGAGCAGTATAACAAACTTTGTGGCCAGCTGCTCCCAAGCATTGTAAACTGGGGTTTTTCTAGGTTATCTTCTAATTCCCTGTCAGTCAGTGTAAAGTATTACCTTCTGTAATCTTCACATATTCCGTTTCATAGGAACACAATAATACATCTTGAGTCTATTAATTTCAAAATAAAAGAGCTAGATACATTAAAAACAAAATATATCAGCTGCCGTTTACAATGAAATAGATATGCAATGATGAGTATAAACTAGAAACAACTGTTTTAAGGCATTGTCTCTCTATCTTTTAGTAAGTTCTAGAGTGCTAGCCAGAGATGCAAAATTTATGGAAGTCTTTAAATTGTGTAAAAGCAGAAATAATGGGAATTGAAACTTCTGTAATACTTATTGTACTATTTGGAATATTTATCAATTTTAAAACTTCAAGTGTCTTAGTTTTGTACAAGCAAAATTGCAAATTGGATATAAGGTAAAGTTAAAGGGACCCCTGACCATTAGGTCCAGGCATGGCTGACTCTGGGGTTGCCGTGTTCATCTCGCTTTATTGGCTGAGGGAGCCAGCATACAGCTTCCGGGTCATGTGGCCAACATGACTAAGCAGCTTCTCTCAAACCAGAGCAGCACACATAAACGCCGTTTACCTTCCCACTGGAGTGGTACCTATTTATCTACTTGCACTTTGACGTGCTTTTGAACTGCCAGGTTGGCAGGAGCAGGGACCGAGCAATGGGAGCTCACCCCGTCGCGGGGATTCGAACCACTGACCTTCTGATCGGCAAGTCCTAGGCTCTGTGGTTTAATCCACATCCCCCTGGATGTACTTACCCAGTTGTAATGCACTTTCTTCTGGGGTTCTCACTCGAACATGCAGATGGTGCTTTTTTAAAGGCTTTGGTACCCACAATAGGTCTTTTGCAGTTTTTGTCCTACCATCTTCTGACTGTTTTATTTTCCAGCAAGGCAGAGCAATAAGGTGCATGTTTCCCCAGTCTGTAAGAGGATGTCCATTGAGGGGTAAGATGAGAAAGTTGGCCACAAGGAAGGGGCCAGTCAAAAGAAAGCAGAAGCAAGTTATTTGCTTCTAGTCTACTAGTACCTCAAAATCAGGCTAGAAGTCGCCAGAAAAAGGCAAGTAGCAATTCACACGTATTGAAAGCCTTGTATAATCCTCTCATAAAGATGCCACATCCTCTAAATGCAGAAGTGCATTTAGAATTTCAGTGTTATAGATGTCATGATTATCATTATTTAATGCTGCAGATTGTCTTACATTTGAAAAGTTTATTTTCTACCCTGCCTTTCTTCCGTCATGGAGTAGAGTTGTCTCCATTATATCCACAATTACTAGCTAACATCTTACCCCAAATCCTGCTTTAGCCCTACTATCTTTGGGCATAGACTTGGACTCCACTCTGCACCACAAAGAACATGTAGGCTTCTTACTGACTGCAGCACGATTAGCGATAGCTTAACAATGGGAAAACCAGACTGAAATACCCCTGAATATATGCGAAAATAATAGCTGGGATCCAGCAATGTCTGAGCATCTCACCAGACGCAGATGAGCAATTAAAGTTATAACAGAAAGAGACACCTTCCAAGAAATGTGGACCCTTTTCTTTAACTATGCTAATGACCCAAATCAAGACCTTGTTGTACCAACTGATCAGTCGTCTTAGTGGAGATGGTATGTTCAGTAATATGTTTGAACATTGAATGTGTAAGCTTATGTCTAAAGCCAATGGATAGAAGAAACACCATTAGCTGTACACCTGGATGAGTGTTTAATGGTTCTTGTACTTGTATTTGTTAAAAAACCAATAATAATTGTGTGTTGTTGGTTTTTTTAAAAAAGACTGGAAATTGGATTCTCAACTTTAGACCCCATGTAGCTTTTAAGCTAACCAGGTAACCATGGCCACATCTGAACCTATTTGTATGTGATTGAAGTAGTATAAAAACAGTAATTTATTATTGGTTGGGCAGTTAGTAACAGGATGTTAGATTTCCCCTCCCCTTTCTAATTCTCCAGTAGTGGAGAGAGGTGGTGGTGTCATCTTTGTAGGAACCTGGGCAATGCATATAGAGATGCTGTTGTGTGTTAAGTGAAGGATGGATGTGATGTAGCAGGGAACAGTTCTGGAGATGCTGGAAAAAGGGAATATATGGTTTGTTGTAGGTAATCTGCCACTAACTCTACACAGCCTGCAAAACTGTTCTATGATTTCTTGCTTGTGAAAGCAATCTACATCTTGACTTCAGATCCCGTTTGACCATTTGTTGTAGAGCAGTAGGACTGAACATGGAACTGGAATTTTGAGCTGGCTGTGCAGCAGCCTCTTCATGGGGCTGTCTTTGCATGCTAGCTGTCAAACTATGGTATATGGCGCACCCCTTACTATAAGTGAGGCAGCACTTGGCCTGGAAAAGCTAAAGCAATACAACTCTTTTATTTTCACATTGCAGAATAGTATCTGGAGTCACATTAGTGAAGTATCATGGGGAACATGACAGTGGTAGTTTGAATGAGTGCCACAAATTGTATCTACACCGTTGCCTGCTTTTAGTAATTTTTTGGGATTGCTGTGATCATGGCTTCTGAGGACCAACTCACACAGTTATACTTTACCACTTACATTGTAGGATTGGGATCACTTCTAACAGTAATCAGGTGTACAGTATTTTTTGAACCCATGTTCTGCACTATTCCGGAACAGAATCCAGCATTCATAAATAAGTAGAAAAGCAAACAATGGATAATTTCTTCATTATCCTCTTATTTTAAAATCTTTGTGCATTTGTGTGCCTCTGTTTCATATTTGTAGTTACAGTCTCATACCTTGGAAGTCAAACGGAATCCGTTCCAGAAGTCCGTTTGACTTCCAAAATGTTTGGAAACCAAAGTGTGGCTTCTGATTGGCTGCAGGAAGCTCATGCAGCCAATCGGAAGTACCATCAGACGTTCGACTTCAAAAAATAGTTTGCAAACCGGAACAGTCATTTCCAGGTTTGTGGTGTTCGGGAGCCAAAACGTTCAAGAATAAGCTGTTTGAAAACCAAGGTACGACTGTATTTAGCCTATGCATTTCTTGTACAATTCTGGTGTTGGGAAGCAGACATATTTGTGAAGATTCTCTAGTAACAAAATACTAATTGTAGTCTTGCCTGAAAAATTCAGTACTTGAAATAAATGAGTTTTACATTAGACTGTGCTAAGTATTTCTTCCGGATTTTGCAAAAAAGTATCTTTTGAGTGCATGTTTGGGAGACAAAGTATGTGAATGAGAGACGGAAATGGAGCATATTATTGTTTGTTGGACAGGGGTAGAGAAAAGTTCTAACTTGTTTCACTGTCAAATCTGGGATCTTCTGTCTGGATCCTTGAACTGCATAAGTGTAACACTTCACCACTTCAGCAAATGCTGAAACGGGAGTTTGAATTAGGTCAAATCCTTTAACTGTAATCTCCTACCACTCATGTTTAGGAATATGTAGCCAATGATAGTAACATCTACTGAAGCCGCTTCATGCTTGGTTCCTCTCAAATGTATTGATCTGTATTTGAATGTTAGTGGCAATGCTGACAGCATGAGTGTATGGCCAGCCAAATTTCATTCCAGTGAGATTTTTACATTTATAAAGATTATCTCTCTAGACTGTCAGATGTAAATGTTGCAGTATACCTTCTTCCCTAACTGACGTGGAAGGACTGAACTATGCATTATGCTATACAATGCAGTGATCTTTATGTTACGGTCCAGTTTGGGAGTCAGAACTGGAGTGCTAACATATTAAATAGCATTGCTGTGTGTTCCAAGGTGATCAGGCCTGAGACACATCCTGGGATCTCTCTGTGCAATGGGATGCCAAGACAAACACCTACAGCCTGGGATCTTGCTTTGCCAGTGAATATATGGACACACAAGCAGACCAATAATGAAATTCCTACTTGACCAAGTTTTCCACAGCTAATGCATCCTCTCCCTCATGGAGAAATGGGGACTAGAAATTGGATGGAAGGAGTTATCCTACCTAAGCAGACTAGCCCTCATCCACACCAATACCAAGGATGGGGTAATACTCACACAAAGAATCCTGGCTAGGGACCCTTGTAACAAATGAAAATAGGGAAAGGGTGAGGCATGAGAGAAGGAAATGCTGCAGACACATTACTTCTTTGAGGGTTCACTGTGTGGGCTTCTTGGAATTGGCACTGAGAGAGAACTGTCTTTATACAGGTACAAAATAGAGAACAAAGCCCTATCTCTTGGGATCCAGAATGCCATAAGTCTGCAGAAACAACATTATCCATTGCCAAAATCCAGGTCTTCACACACATGGGAACATCCATTATGTAGGCCTAGATTCTCTGCATATTAAAGTAGCAAAGTCCAGATTACTTGCATCACAGTTGCAGCTTGATTTTCACACCTCATATCCACTAGTCCCAGCCGCCTTTTTTACTTCCAACCTTTGAAAGGGAAAAACCATTCACATTCCCCACCCCGGCAAATGTATCAATTCTGCTTATGTGGTCACTAAGCAGTTACTAAGGCTCCTTATCTTCAAGGTTGGATTGCTTCTGCAAAGCTTCATTTACTGTACTTAGTTTCTCATCTATCTGGGTTACATACATGTACTTAACTTTAAAATGAAAGGATAGGACAGAATTAAGAAGTTTTATGTATGTAATATTATATATACTATAGAATGAATACAGTACATCATAAGCATAAATACTTCAAACATTTACTTACCAGGTTACCAAATACACAAGGTACATCTAGCAATGTTTTCAGATACATGGGTCACCCACCTCTGCTTGCCATTAATTTGGGAAAATCCAAGTAACTATTCATGTTAGTTTTGAAGTGTATGTTCAGAGTGTGATTTGCTATGTAGTTCCTCTTCTATTTTGAACTGAAGAGAGATCTAAAGGTGAGGATGGTAGACATGTACTGGTCCCAAGCTCTCTTGCTAGAAGAAGCATAATTAAGAAAGTTACTGTTGGGAGGGACAAGCTTGCTCATGTCTCATTTATTTGAAGATTCCTGCCCCAAGTCTAGGAAAAGAAAGTTGTTTTCAAGTACAGTCCTATAGAGTATATGTTGTAATTACTCTTCACTGTGGCATTGAGTGATGAAAGTCATGGCCTTATGAAATAATAATCTGAGACTTTGATATTCATATGTCCATCAGATATGTATATGTTTTTGTGTGATTGTCTAAATCATGTTAAATTATTTCTTCATTTTACTGTATTTGTATTTATAGAAGATGCCAAAAGCATCAGAAGAGCATAGCCACTGGGAAGCCGCCTGTTGACTGCTATTTTCTTAGAGTCTTGAGACTAACATCAGTCTGACATGGCACAGAGCAGCCAGCAACTCGACATGCAAGTACTCCATGACCTCCGGCAACATTTCCCTGAGATCCCAGAGAGTGTGGTGTCACAGTGCATGCTCCAGGTAAGAGATAAAACAGTGGTTTCTCTTTGAAAAGAATTCATTGTAATATGCTAGTAAGATCCACACACAATTTCATCCTCTATGTTTCTAAAAGATAAAGGCTTTTTTTGCCACAAGGGGTTGAGGGTGAAAACTTAATTCCAAGCTAGGTCTTCAGGCTTCCCATAGCATACTTCATTATATGTTAACACAAAGATTTTCAACTTTTTTGAATCCGTGGCTCCCTTGACCAACGACATTCTTTCTGTGGCTCCCCTGTGGGGAAATGCGCTTTGAGTCTCAGGAGCTTATTTATGTTGCCCCTTGCCTGCTGAGCTGTCAGCCCCTCACCCCTTTGGGACACCTCTCCTCAGGAATCCTCACCTGCCTGCCTGCTTGCTTGCTTGCTTGCTTACTCACTCCAAGGCCACCTCAGCTCCTGGCAACCAGCACCTCCTGCCCTGCCCTTGTGGCAGAATTCATCTAGAGAACATGTAGCCAGGGCCAGTGCAAGAAACCGCTGTGCAAGCCTTTGGAGGCAGAGACTTGAGAGGGCACCAGAGGAGGGGACGGAGGTCAGGGCTGCACATGGTGCACCTGACCACCATATGAAGTGCCCCAGGGTGCCATGGCGCACTGGTTGAAAACCACTGTTAACATATATTTCACTAATAAAATAGATTCTACTCGTACCACTTTAATTTAGTTTAAAATCCAATTGCATCTAATTAGCACAGGTACAGGTTGTGTCCTGTTGAGATCAGCGAGATTAAAACAATGGTTAAGCTCTTAAATGCTATCTATCAATGACATCTATCTATGCATTTTTATTTTCCTCTAGTCATCCACAGGGCATTTTGTGTTCCAATTGAAACAATTGTATTTTATTATCAATATATTATTTTAAGTAGAACACAAAAATGCCCATGGGGGAAGCAGAAAGAAATAAAATGTGTGGGCAATAAATATAGGCATGTAATGTGCAGTCTGGAGGAATGAAAGATGAGCATGCCTGGGTCCTTTTAAAATCATCCTCATTCCAATATGATATCGGCCTGTTGGTAGTTCTTGTGCTGTTTAGCTGTGATAAGATTTTAAACCAAGTATTTCTACATAAAATAGTGTTATGCAAATATCACTAAACAATTTGCATTGGAGACTTTCGATGACTTGCAGAGGAAAGGGAAAATGTTTAAAGCAAATAAGGGATTTCCTCCCTGTAGTGTAAGCTCCTAAGGTGGAATTCTCTCACAGTAAAATACCTGTTACGTTTTTGTTTTGTTTGTGTGTGTGTGTGTTTTGGGTAATACTGCCCTGAACACATTTAAGTGATTTCATATGGGAACAATGCCAGAATAAGAAAGGTGTGTGCTTTTGATGCCAAGACAGTAAGAAAAGGTTTTGTAGGTAGGCAGTTGCAAGAGCCAGGAATGGCCTGAAGAAACAATGAATGCACTGGTTTGAGGCCTCAGTAGAAAGATTGAGGCTGCTTAGCTACTTGGCAAACACATTTCCAAATACTTATTTTGATTTTTCTACCCTTCAGTAAGGAGGAAAATTTTGTTTGACACAGAGTATTATGATTTAAGCTTGCAATGTTGGCATATCTGGGGAATTCTTTACCAGACCTTTCCACAGATTCTCCCTTTTCCCTCTCCCTCAATGAAGTGTTCTGGAAACCAGTCTGGTAATGGCAGAAGCTGTGTAGGCCTGATCTCTGACAGTATTGCAAATTAACATTTTCTGGAAAAGGCAAAATAAAAAATTATAATGGTTCATGATAAAATTATAAGAAGTTTGCTATAGTCTTGCACATGGAAACGGGAACAAAAGCATAGGAATAAAACAATATTGAAGAAAAAACACTCTTCTAAAGCATGCACAACAGGCGGCTTGGAGGAGGCATTTCACTGGAGGCTGCATTGGCAGATTCCTTGAAACCCAAGCACAGCAGAGTGTAGATCTCAGTATTCTGCACTTAGCAAACTCCAGTGTGTTCAATCCTGTTGATCACAATTTGAAGAGAATGTCAATAAATGTAAGAGGTTTCATTAGATATCAACAAAGAGGAGATTTTAAAGCTTACATTATTAGGAATCATTTAATATATCCCTCCAAATGTTTTTTGACCAGTGTAGTTATTGCTTTTAGAGATGTTAAGAGATGCTTGAACGTTGTATGTCTCCTACCTGCTCCTGTTTCCTCACTTTCAAGCTACAAATAAGGACAACATTTAACCTTTCCCATCAGTTATGAAAAGAGAGAGAGAATAAATGTTGTAAACAGTGGGAAGCTTATTCGGGAAAGCAGGTTTGGATAGGCAATATTTTCACTGAAAAACTTATTTCTAATGTTCCCATAATGCAGCCCTTTTATTGACATGTTTATATATTTTTTTAATGAAACAATGCGTGCTGAAGAAACGTGTGGCGATTTTTTTTCCTGGCTATGATTGGCAGGTGTAATCTTAGAAGAAACTGGAGCTGGGTTGAAATTATGGTGGTGGGGGAGAAAAGAAAATGGATTTTAAAATTTGGGGAGGGAAAGAGGTAAGCTTCCCCAAAATGTTGAGGTGGAGGTTGGCTTACCTTTGTGGTGAATAAGACATTCTTCCCCTTTCCTGTACTTGTAAAAAAAGCCTCATAGCCCCTTGCAGCATCAGCAGGGTTCAGTAGTAGCCTACCACTTGTGTTTCTTAAGAAGTGCTGAATCTTGCTGCTGCTATAAGCAAGCATGAGGCTTTTGAAAAAGTGCTGGAAAAGGGAAGGGCTTTAGCCAGCTTATAAAATTAACTAAGGTATGTCATCCCTCTTAAAATTTGAGAAATTTGCTTCCCCCTCCCCTGCACTTTTGCAGGGGATAGATAGCCTCGTGAAAGTGCCTGAGAGGCTATTTAGCCCTGAATTAGGAGAAGCAGTCTTCCATCTCCCACCAGGAGGAGAAACTCTTCTGAGATGGTGGCTACTGCCTACGTTTCCCCCCCTCTTCAGTTCAAGCACTGCTTTCCTTTGTGGGCCAGAGGCAAAAATTCAGTGGTGTGACAGATAATAATAACTCTTGTTTTTGTATAGTAGGCTACATTCCAGCCATGCTTTTTAAACTACACACTCAACTCTCTATCCAGGCAAATGAGACGTTATCATAGTTGAAGTATCCAACAAGGCAAATTACTTGAGGAGGGAGTGACTGGTGGGAAGAGTGGCCTGAGGAGAGTCCCGAGGGTCAGATGGAGAGGCCCAGAGGGCTCCATTTGATCCCAGGACCTGGATGTAAAGTGTACCTTTTTAAAAACCTTTGTTTATATACAAATGCTGCAGCTTTAATTGAGTACAAAAAGAGGATCATTCAGCTAATGCTCTTTAATTTAGGTGAGAGTCCTAACTGAAATACGATGTTCAAACTAGGCTTTATAGATATGTTGACATGTATGCACATTATAGCTTGTCAGACTCATTTATTTTCAATTTTAAACCCTTCACTTTTTCTATTTCTTATTACTAGAACAACAACAACCTTGATGCTTGTTGTCGAGCTCTTGCACAGGAGAGTAACAAATACCTATACATGGAGTACCACCCAGATGACACTCGTTTGAACAGGAATCGCCATCTGCATATTAACCTCGGCATCCATCCTCACACCAGCTATCACGGAGGGGATGGAGCTCAACTTAATGGTGGTCGTACACTGGTACATAGTTCAAGTGATGGACATATTGATCCACAACACACAGCAGGTAAACAACTGATATGCTTAGTTCAAGAACCACACTCTGCTCCAGCTGTTGTGGCAGCTTCTCCCAACTACAATCCATTTTTTATGAATGACCAGAATAGAAACGCAGCTACTCCTCCTTTGCAACCACCTCAGCAACCTTCTTCCATACAACCTGGAATGAATACATCTGCTATGCAAGGCCCGCCTCCTCCTGCGTATATGCACATACCTCGGTATAGCACAAATCCTATAACTGTTACAGTGTCACAGAACCTCCCATCTGGACAGACTGTACCCAGAGCTTTACAAATTCTTCCTCCAATTCCAAGCAATCCTTATGGGAATCCTGGATCTCTCTATATTAGGCAGACATCTCAAAGTTCTTCAGGACGACAGACTCCTACTCAAAGTGCACAGTGGCATTCATCGCCACAAGGCCCAGTGCCCCATTATAGTCCACATCCACTGCCTGTTTATCCGCACCAACAAAACTATCAGCCTTCTCAGTATTCTCCAAAACAGCCCCAGATTCCTCAGTCGCCTTTTCAGTCGCCACCTGCTTCTCAGTGTCCTTCTCCTTTTGGCTCTCCTCAGCATCAAGTTCAGCCTAGCCCGTTGGGCCATCAAAGTTCCCATGTGTTTATGCCTCCTAGTCCTTCAACTGTGCTACCCCATTCATATCAACAAACACCCCAAACATATCAGAAACCAAGTGGACACTCAGTATCTTATCTTCCATATGGTGGACCTAGCTTATCCAAAAGCTCCATGAACAAGATAGAAATTACCGTTGAGCCACCACAAAGACCTGGGACTACAATGAATAGGAGCCCTTCACCTATAAGTAACCCACCTTCCCAACGGAATCAGCACCCACTGTACGCACCTGCTACTCCTCCTTCAAGTTCTCCTTCCAGAAGTATGTCAGGTCAGCCCAAACCTCCTTATAGTGTTAATCCTTTATATATAACATATACACAGCCAGCTGGACCTACGGGTGTGCTTACTCAGTCACCTCGGGTCATGGTATCTCAGCCAAATCCAGCAGTTTTTAAAATCACCGTAGGCAGAGCACCAGCTGAGAACCTTTTAAATTTAGTGGACCAAGAAGAGCATTCTGCAGCACCAGAACCAATTCAGCCTATTTCAGTTGTACCAGGATCTGGATGTGAAAGAGGAAGCCATAAGTATCAGAGGAGCTCCAGTTCTGGGTCCGATGACTATGCTTATACTCAAGGTAAACTTATTGAATTGCATGTTGCAGTAATTATCGGAAAAAATATTTGCACTGTGGTACATCCTCCGTGCTTTGGTTTCTAAACTAACAGTCTTTCAAATTCTTGAGCCATTGCGGAATGCCATGGTTATTTTATCGGGATTCATTAATGGCAAATATATATCACCTTATTTCATAAGAGAGAAGATAGAATGAGCATATACTCTGGAAGTTCATTGTCTCTGCAGCAGCAAAGGAGGTGTCAGGATGTAGCTTAAGGGCTACTTTGCCACTGTAGTGTGGGACGATGTTGCAGTGTATTGTATTGTGGTTCAGAAGAAACAGTTGCTGATGCCATATAATGCATAACCTAAAACCTAATTAGCACAGAAATGGTCTGGGGGTAGGAATGGATATGCTTAATTCAATTGAGTGAATACCACCCTAGAGTAACGTCTGCCAATATAGAGCTAACACAGTCCTGCATATCTTAGTGTACTAGACTTACTGTGCAAGGTTAGCATTTACAGAGCAAGTAGTGGTCATAATGTGCAGTAACATCATATGCTGTTGAGGCATTGTCACCGCAAACTCCTGTGTAATATCAAAACTGATTGAAGTTTTTGGATTGAAGATGGGTTTATCTGCAGTTCAATAATTTTTGAAGCGTGTTATTGAAGCCTTTTTTAATTTTTTCCATATTTTTGAAGAACATCTGCTAAGGAACTAGATGCTTTAGCAAAAACAGCATAGTTGATGTGGAGAGGAGAACATGCATTATTGTGGAGTACTTTTGAAACCTATTTAAGCTTCCAATTGTATGATGAGCTACTTTTCCAAGGTTGCATAGGAATGTTGACAATAATGTTTGTTACCTAGAAAAGAGAAAGGAGACAAATGGATCTGGGCCCTTGATAAATTTGGTTTGGGATGGCTATAGCTCTGTAATTGGGGAGCAGCTCAGTGGTAGAAAACCTGACTTGCATGTGGAATGTCCCTGATTCAATTCCCTGACAACTCCGGTTAAAAGTATCAGATACCAGCTGATGTGAAAGGCCTCTATCTGTGACCTGCTAGTCAGAGTAGGCAATATTTTATTATTTATTTTCAACATCTATAAGCTACCCTAAAAACAAATAGGGTGATTCACTAACTTAAAAAAGAAGAAGTTAAAAATCAGAAATAATAAAAATGATGATACAATCTGATTCGGCATGATAGAGCATAAAATAAAACGGTAAAAACCAAAGCAAACTTTGCACCAACAGATTTAAAAGGACTATAAAGATAAAAAGGTATTTATCTAGCACTGAAAATAGTAAAGAAGGTGCTAGGCGAACCTTTTTGGGGAGGGCATTGCATAGCTAGTATGCCATATCACTCCTGGAGACGACAACCAGAGAAGGGCCTCTGAAGATGACCTCAGGGTCTGGGTAAATAACATGGGAAGAGGCAATCTTTCAGATACTGGACCTATCTTCAATATTGGGCTAGATGTACACTTAGTTTTGGGAGCATTTTTGTTTCTGGTGATCTAAACATGTTTTTTTTAAAAAAAACAAAATACGGCAGAGTTTATATAGGTGTTCAGTTTTTATCCTCCTTCTCAGATCTCCAGTTTAGAGACCTAAGATAGCATAACACCAACAGATTTCTGTCTGATCTCCTAAAGCATTCTTGCTTAGCAGGTTGACAACTCTAGCGTAGATGGACCTGTTGGCAGAGCTCAATATGAATCAAAATTTGTATATAATATATAACAAGGAAGAAGAGCTAGCTTTGATGTATTGTTTTCAGCTGTGGAATAGTCTAAAACCATGGCACTGGCTAACATGACACTGGTTAGAGCCAAGCTAAGTTACTTTTGTTGAGGTCACTGAAATCTACAGGACTTAAATCATAACTAATACTGTATTTTTCGTCCCATAGGATGCTCTGTCCCATAGGACGCACCTAGTTTTTTGGGGGGGAAATAAAAGAATTCCCCCCCTTTATTTCCCCCCTAAACCAGGTCGGGGAAACCGAACCAGGTCGAGGAACAGCGGGATGGCGGCGCTGCGCCTCCTTGCTGTCCCCCAAGCTTGTGGGGCTGGCCGATGTCTGTGTGGGGCGTGCCGTGCGGCAGGCTGCTATCCGCAGCATGGGGAGCCTGCGGGGAACTCCCGCAGGGCTCCAACACGCTGCGGATGTCTGCCCGGCGCGAGGGGTGCTCTGCTTCAGGGCGTTCCTTGCGCTGGGCGGCAGGCTGCTATCTGCAGCGTGGGGAGTATGCAGTATGCAGAATGACGAGGATGTATCAAGAGAAAGTAATGAGTAACAATGTGCTAAATAACTGAGCTGCAAAACCGAACACTGGAATGTAATATCACAGTTCATACTGTTCTCATTCATTTTGTGAATGAACCATTGGCCTTGCTACAGATGTCTAATTGTGACATTTAGCAGAGAAATAATGCAACTATGGATTCAACTCAATTTACAGGACCTCTTCTAAATGTCTTTATAATGTGGAGGGAGGCTTTGTAGATCTATATTCGGATGGTGGAAAATCTTGCGGACTCATATTTTAAGTAACACAAGCTGCAGAATATTTCAGAGGAACAGAGGATGGTCAAGAATAGCTGTGCTGAAGGGCTCCCATGTTGTGACTCTGTTTGTGCTTCAGTTTCTCCCACTACCACTACAATGCAGTTGGCAGCAAGTGGAAGAAACTGCTTTCCTGCTGTCTGCCACATCTGAGCTGCCAGGGAGTTGGGTGCTGTTCAATTGGCAGGCAGCCCAAGACCTCAAATTCTCCCTAAAGACAGACGGTGTGAGTACTTTGAACAGTTAGGAAGAGCAACCCTGCATTTCCAGCACACTACAAAAAGAGTCATCGGTTTCTTCAACACAGCAGATTGCATTTCTGGAAGCCATGTGGAAAGAGCAAGAAAGGAGGGTCTTCAGAAATGTATAGACCCTCTGCTTGTAGAGTTCTTTTCTCTCATCCCACCCACACTCTAAAGCAAATGCCTTTACTTTGCAATCTCTCTTGATTCCCCCCCCCCCCACTAAGGACAAAAATGGAGAGTTGGGAATTACTACTCTACAATGATTTTTTAAAAAGTCAGTAAAGGAGGGTCAGCCTCTTTATATGAAGATTCTGTTAACTAATTTGTATGTCCTAATCTAGTCACAGGCTCCTGCAGTTGATTAGAGCACTGATTTTGTAATCTTTTAGGTTAAAACTGCTTTTCCAAAGAGTAAAAGCAGCTTTTAAGAAAAGATTGCATTTGCTATAGTAATATGTTCCATTGTATCAAGTGAACTTGATCGCAAGCAGTGGAGATCATCTTGTAGCCCAGTGTCTTATACCTTTTGATTTTTAGGATTTAGTCTTGTGAGTACACTGTTACAATTAGATTGCCATTTCATCCTGCACAGGTGCCTTTTATTTTTGAGCGGACAAAGAACAAAAAAAAGAAGCAGTGGCCAGAAATGGTAATATCCAAGTTACTGTCTAAAATAATTATTTTTATGATGGAAGAACTTTACGTCTACAAGTATAGTTCCATTAGCATGAAACATCTCTACACTGATGTTTGGCTGCATGTTTATAGTCACTTTCTGCTCTTAAAAGCTCACTTATATATACTATTCCAATTGCAAGTTGGGTTTCTCAGTCTTGTGTATTCGCACTGACTTTGTTCTCTATACCACACTAGCCTTGTTGTTACACCAACGTGCAAGGATGGAGAGGCTAGCAAAGGAACTGAAGTTTGAAAATGAGGAGCTTGAAAAGCTCAAAGCTGAAGTGAATGGCATGGAACACGATCTTATGCAAAGGCGTCTGAGAAGAGTAAGCTGCACAACCTCAATCCCAACAGTAAGTAAGAAGCTTTGAAAATATTAAAGTCGTTCCCTCCTAATGACAGGGTTGTCATTGTCATGCCATATATATATTATGTATCATTCATATTCTGCCAGATAAGGTTCAGTAACCAGTCCACTTCAGCAGCTGGATATCAGCATATTCTGGTAGCTGGTCCATGCTTTTTCCCAGACCAGAAAGAGCATGGTAGTGTTTTCTTTGGTATTAGCTGTAGATTTTTGCCTAACAGCTTGCATGTTAGCAACATAGTGGTCTCATCAGCTGGGATAAGCTATGATGGGAAAAACAACTTTGTGACCCTGGTAGAAGCACTGTCCTCCTTGAAGGAAGGGAGAGGTGAAAGGAATAGGGCACGTGACTGATTTTAAATTTTAAATACGCTGCAGTCTATAATAAACTTTTCTTGAGATAATGTCATTCAACATCCAAATGTTTTATGTGAATTTCTAAATTGGTGGTTCTTTCCCTTCTGACAAGGAAACTTAATCTGACTATGATATTCTAAAACAGGTGTGGGGAACCTTTGACCTTTAAGATGTTGCTGAATTACAGCTCCCAACAGTTCCAGCAAGCATGGCCAGTGACCAGGGATGGTGGGAATTATAGTTTAGAAACATCTGGAGGACTAACCCCACACTTGTCCTAAAATCTATATTTTGTAGAGATTCACAGGTACAGGGTGAATTAATTCTTTGCCTGTATCATTCAATAATTTTACCAAGTTTTATTTATCATGAAACAAAACCACACATAAGTGCATCTAAGCTACATTGGTTTGAAACTTGTTTAACTGTCTTGGTTTATTCGCAAGATACATTTGGAGTCATACTACTGTGATGGTGCTGAAACTCCTGTTACTGATCAATACAGAAAGTATTAATTTTAGTAATTTTAAATCAATATAATTTAAATTGGAAATTTATGTCCTGATTTCAGTTCCCAAGCTGATAAATTGGCAAATAATGTTTTGCCTGGAAAAAAAGTCCGTACTAATTTAGTACTAGACCAGTGGAAACGTACTGGTTCTCACTTTTGAAATGTTCTGGTCAAGGGATCCCACAAACCTTTTACACTGCACAGTTCCATCTGCATAAAAATAAGGAGAGGAAGAACAGCTAAATTAATATTTCACTGTACTTATGTATGTGTATGGCTTAACAAAAATGGTTATGCTGACTTCTGTTTCTATTTTTGGTTCTGCTTTCTAGCCTGAGGAGATGACCAGATTGAGAAGCAAGAACAGGCAGCTCCAGATAAACGTTGACTGTACACAGAAAGAAATAGATCTCCTTCAGTCTAGAGGTATATGTTTTAAAATACTTACAAAAATATGTGTTTGTTTTGAGCTGTATATTTGAATGTTATTGTTGTTGGCATCTGCCTGTCACAGGAGACAGTAGAGAAATGTGCCTTCAGGGGTAAAGTCAGGGGAGAGTTACAGCGCCTGCTGTGGTTGTAGAGACTGATGCAGTTGTCCCATGTGTGATGTTCCCTCCCAACTCTGGCATTGCATTTTCCCAGCAGGATTAGGAGTTTGGAGGCTGGAACTCTCCTGGCAGCCTGGTCTAATTCCTCATAGTACAGGTTCTTGGCCTGTATGTCAGAGCACATAGTGGAAGCGTAAATGCTCAAGGTGTTAACTGGACCAGTGGTGATTGAGAGGCAGCAGGAAAGCAAGCATTCTGAGCCCTCGGTTAGTGGTTCTATTGCAAACAGAAGGCAGTGCCTCACTGCAAAGCCTATGTCGTTAATATAAGGTTCTTCTGGATGCCCTCCTTGCCAGAAAAAGGGTGTAAGTCTTTTATTGGAGGTTGCCATTCAAAGCAAGTCTGGTCTCCTGCAAAGTGGCAACGTCACTGTTGAGTGTTTTCAGCTCAGGGTCAATGATTTCCATCTTCTGCGAGTCGTTGACCTGCAGCAAGTCGGTGGACAAGGCAGGACACATGGTCCTGATGTTCCGGTTTGCTAAGCACAAGAAGGGGTGTTTCTTTTCTTTTTTGCCTGGTGCTGTAGTTCAGTCTGCTTGTCAAGTGATACTCTGAGCTCCAGTACCCACTAAAGGAGTCGGTCAGTGGCAGGTCAGCACTTTATTGACCAGGGGCAGCCCAGCTTTAAGGGTGAGTAGTAGCTGACTGGTGAGACATGATGATCTCTCCTGCCGACAAAGGCAACCCCTAGTGCTTGTACCTTACACCATGGTGCTTTTTGTAGCATTTGCATCACCAAAGTGATCTCTCCAGGGCGCAAGCCTGGGCAGTGTATATGGAGGTCCTGGGCTGCCCAGATGACCCGCCCCCTGTGTCCTTGCCAATGAGGCCCAAAGGAAAGCAAAACAATACACAAATGAATGTGACTCATGCACATTACTGACATGCACATTACTGACATGTTTTGACTGTTCTATATCTAGTGCAAAGTGATATAAACCTGCAGTTGTTTTCTCTTTGCCAGTTATTTATGCTGTTGGATGCTGGGTAATTCAGTTTTGTTAAACGCTGTGGTTTTTAATTTTTTTTTGTTCCTTTTAATAAGGAGTATAATTTGAAAAGGGCACTTGCAAAAGCTGATTCTGACAGTGTTCCAGGGAATTGCATTTTTAATTACAAAACAGACACAGCCTTTTCACCCTGAAAACACAGTCTCCTCAAAGAGCAAGGCATTGTTTACTTACTGATTGATTTAAAAAGTAAACTTCTCTTTTGCTAACTCACCATAAGGTCCCAAGGCAGGTTACAGCAGGGTAAGAATACAATATTAAAATCTGTTAAAATAACTTAGAATCTGAAGAATAGGGTGGGTCCTAAAATTATTAATATCAGGTGCCAAAGGCCAGGGTAAAGAGGTGCATTTTCAGCATACAGTGAAAGCTATACAATGAAGGTGCCAGATGGTGTGAGGAGGAAATTCCACAGACTTCCATGACAGGAAAGTCTAGACAAAGGAGGAGACCTGAAGGAGACAGTGTAGGCTGTCAACATCTCTCACATTGAAAACATGCATGTGAACTAAGGCTAGTCACTTTTGTTACTATTTGTTCCATGGGGAGCATAATTTTTCTGTTTTTCTGTTTTTCTGTTTTAGGGAACTTTGACCCAAAAGCCATGACTAACTTTTATGATCATATAGAGCCTGGTCCTGTTGTGCCACCAAAGCCATTTAAAAAAGGTGAGTCGCTAATAAAATGTTCAATATTTAGTTTCTAGTAGATCGCTGCTGAAGAATTTTTATGCTGAGTATTAGTATTTCAGTGTGTTGTATCTAATAATAGATTTGTTGAGACTGTTGTCTTATGAAACATATTTTGCCTTTCATTATTATATGCTGTACAAGTGGTGTATGGAAAAACCACTTAGCCTGATGTATTGTGAATACAGAAATAGTTAGAACAGTATAAACGACCATTTCATGACACATTTAGATTATGTTTATGCATGAAGTAGGGTGTTGTGAAAAGTAACAGACAATCAGCTTTGCATTTTATGTTCACCTTTTTGTTTTTTTTAAGATAGCTCTTTCTTGATTAAGATGATTTTGCGCTTTCAGCTTTATGTACCATTATTTTCCCAGCTTGTACAAATTATTCCCCCCCCCCCCCTTTATGTTATTTAAGTGCAGCACCTCCTCCTAACTGGTTTCTTCTTTTGCTCAGCAGTTTCCCACTCTCTATCTGTCCCTGTTACCTCTGCTGCAATTTTGTCTGCTTAGGAGAAAAAAATACAACTCTGCAACTACAGATGTGTTACTGTCTTTCTTCCCTACCCTGCCTTTCTAACATTTGAGTGTGATCTGCCTCCTGTATCTCCACTGGGAAAGCCCCTCTTGTAGCAGGGACAAATTCAGGGCTGAAAACAGCGAGAACTGGCAGTGTGAAAGCCCAGGTGGCCAGTTCTGATGAACGTGTGATCTAATAATGAATCAATTAATCTTCCTGTCTCTTTTCTTTCCTCTCCCCTGCTTTTCATGTTCATTATAGTTGGACACATCTTACAGAAATTTCTGTTCACCTAAACCCTTATCATCATTTCACTGTGGCTCTATTAGACAACCTACAGTCATTTGGGAAAACTAACACAGCTTAAAAATAAATCTGTAAAATGTGATTGCCATAAGTCAGCCCTATGGATATTTTCAGAAGAATAGAGGGTGTACATTATATAACCTAAAGTACTTGGTGCCAAGTGCTAAAATAATACACAAAAGAATGTTTGTGGCTTTCTGCCAAGTATTAGCTACAGTAATTTGATAGTGCTTTTATAGTGTAGCATGAATGTTTAAACACTGATGTTGCATCATTTAACCTTTTATGGAAGACACAGGACATACGTACTACATACTTCTCCCTACATTCATTTTGCTATCACCCTAAAAAATGCTTGCTAATGTAAGGGTAGGTGGCTATAGTAAGCCGTTTGTGAGGAATTGAGAGCATGAAAGAGAGGCAACATTAAAGCCTCTCTTGATATCTAGTGGCAAAATTTGAACAGCATGGAAAACATAGGACACTTGAGTAAGCAAATTATCCTTGGCTTAACTTTGTGGTTTTGCGCCAAATCTTACTGTGACAAATTCATTCTGGTTGAATTCACATGGGTGTAAATAGATTCATCTCACACATGACTGAAACTATAAGGTATGAAGTAGGTATGAAAGTAATGCAGTATAGGGATTTGTAGATGCTATAGAATAATTAATGATATAATGAAGTTATGGCAGTGGTAATGCTCTGTATCATGCTGAGCATCTAGGGGACCAGAGTAATGTTTGGTATACATTCAGAAGCTGCCCTGGTCCATCTCCTCCTTGCAAAGAAGAGCAAGAAGTAAATGCTAGTGTTTAATGTTAACCCGCACCTTAGTAGTGATATCTTCCAGACTGGGCTCCCATACTATGCTCTGACATAGCCTCATAATGCTGGGATGTAGACTATGTCTAAGAAACACTTTATAACTGAAATATTTTGTGTGTTTTGGCCTCCCCTGGGAACAAAGGTAAAATCAGAGGTGGATAACAATGTGGTTCCAAAATGTTAAAACTTCAGTAGTCTTATTATATTATCATGCATGGCTTTGGTATGTTTTAAAACTGAAGAGTTTAAAAGAAAAATTTTCTCTGTAGATCATCAGAGAAGTTCCAAACAAGCTCCACGATCACAGCCAAGAGACGAAGACTTTGAAGGAGCTCCATGGAATTGTAAGAGCTGTACTTTTTTAAACCACCCAGCAATGAATCGCTGTGAGCAATGTGAAATGCCGCGGTATGCCTGAATCCATAAAGGTCTGCTTTGGATTAAAAACAGGCTCTTGAGGACACAGCCATAGGAGACGAATATATGAGACACCTTTCAGTCATCTGCCAGGCGTTTGCCAGCCAATTATTTCAAATTATAAGGGAGAGATCCCCCTTCCATTCATGCTGCACTAAATATTAGTTTGGGGAAAATACTCTTATCCCACTGCGTTGAGCAAGACTGAAAGGATACCCAAAATGGATTCCCTCTGTGAAGAATGTATAAGGAATCAGATGATTGCTGCTGTTCTAGCCCCTATAATTACATTTGCTGGGTAGTAGCCCTTACATATATATATATATATATTTTTATAAGCATAGAACTATTACTTTGTGGTGTGAAGTGTTACAGGTATCCAGACAAACTGTGAAGAACCAGATCTGATAATCTGGCCACAGCCGTTTGGAAAACAAAGACTCCCTATGTTTCCAGATTGTAAACTACTGAAAAAGAAGGAAGGTGTTTTTCTTTTTTGGGGGGGGGAGGTGGGGGGGGCAAAAAAAGTAAAAAATGAGGATATTTGTAAATGCTGCTTTTTTCAGGGTAATTTAATTCTACACAAATGCTGTTTTGAAATTGTGGATCATGGTGAGGAGGGAGACGTACTGTATGAGCCTTATTTATAGAGTACAATCAGAGGTGATTTTACAATCCCTTTTGCTTGTACAGCACTCACCAAGTCATGTTAACACTGGTAATTAAGTAATTATATCATATTACAGAGGAAAAAAATAGTGCTGCATGCTTTTATTAGGCCATTGTGTTTTAAAGCTAAAAGTAAATTATGCTTTTATAAACGACGTTCCCTTAAACTGTGCTTGATGACAGTAGAGTGGACGTATGCCAAATGCAGAACTATTCCAAATTCTTTTTGGAAGACTTGAGCTCAGCCATTGTTATGTATGAGAAGTGTTTGCACCCTTTTCCTTAGGCCTTTTCAGCTTCCAATTATGTGAAGAATTCATTATGTTTACAGCACAGAAGGTACTTTGTGCCCCCATTCTGATTTAGCTGAAAAACAGTAATCAATATTAGCTCTTCAATAAAGGTTTATTTGCACACTGTCAATAAACCAGTCTGTATTAATTAGTAAGAGCAGCAGATCTTTAAATGCATTTTTTTAATAAAAAAAAATGGGCAGTTAATAGGCATAAACAAAACAAAACAGAGTGGAATTGTACTGGTACTTTTATGCATCTGATTATTATCAAGAGGATGTTTGATTTGTTTGAGTGCTAGGTTGCTGAAATAAAGCAGTCTTTTGTGAAGGTTTCTTGGTTTTGAAGTTGAGTCTTTCTATAATAAAACTGTTCAAGAACAGTCAGACTGTTTTTTCCTCACTGATAAAGCACTGGAACAATGTGTGTAATTTCTTGCACTCTTCAATTATATTACTCCAAATACTTGCACCTTGTGCAAGCAAGTTTCACATCTTGCCCATGTAATAAGATGTAGAGGTTGTCCATGCAAAGTGGAATTTATCTGGTATGTAAAATCTTATTGATTTATATCAAACAGCAAAGGAACACAGTGAAATGAAAGGAACCAGTGTTGAGATTTCTTTTCTAAAGTCATGATTTTGACACTTAAAATATGACTGCTGAACGTCCTGATGAAATTTTAAGAATTCTGCTGCTCTAATTAAGAATTCAGTTATGGAATTGTTTTGTTTTTAGGAAATGGAAAAACAAAGAGATAAGAAGCATTGGGTTTTTCAGTTAAATTGCATCATGTGTTTGTAACACTTGCCATGATTTCATATTGATCCTCTTGCCTTCTTTGAACATAAGCTCCCATTTGGCACTATTAGGTGCTGCCATTGGTGAGGAAACTGAAGTCATTTGAGTTATGAGTAGAGAGCATGTTTGAAAGGTATGTGCCACTTTTTTCACACCTGTGTGACTTTAATGGTTTTTGGTTGGGGAGTGCTAACCTATCACTTCTGGGTGCAAGCCACTATAAGTGCATGCTTTCTGAAGTCAGTCAGTGTAAGTCCTACAGGGTCTTTGCTGTAAGCATACAGCTCTGTGCTTTTAGGCTTTCCCTGTTTCATTTTTTTTGGTAGGGAATGCTCTACTGCACGTATTATTTCTATATTGTGTGAACAGTATTTTCTGACTCATGGGAGATAACAGGGAAGATACATATATAAATTGCAGTACTGCATGGTGGATCTGTGACCGTGTTGTTATGGAGACCTATTTCCTTTTACTCATAGTTTTACTTGTGGAGTAGAAGGTGAGAACGTAGTTTGTTGTGGGGGAGATGGTAGCTAGTGGTCATGTTGATTCTTAGGAGAAAACGTTAAACTAATCAGTTACACTCGTTGATTCTGCAAAAAAAATATCAAATAAAAGCAAAACTAGTGTACATGCTGCAAAAAAGCTGCTGCAAAACTGTTGTAAATATCCACACTGTAAAACTGATGATGGTAATAAAACTAATCTTCATCTGGAAGTTATATACGAGCATTAGGTATCAATTTCCACTTGGAATTCACTTGTGAATAGGTGACACCAACCAAAGTGGGTTTAGGTTATGCCAGAATAAATGTTGATTGCATAAAGACCCCATGTGTGAAAGACCCCATGATACTAAATGCAGTGCAGTGTATACCACTTCGAATGTGCACATCTGTGTGTGATGGGCGTTTGAGGTCATCATGAATATTTAAAATGCACTACTTCTTAGTAACAGCTGGTCTTTTCCTTGCCCATAGAACTTGGGTCAGTACAGGGAGTACCCTTATTGGATGCTAGTTATTCAAGACTGTCCAGTTTCTCAAGTAAATGTCTGTTTATAAATGCCTGTTTTATATTTAACTGCTGGTAAAATGATTTCCCTTTCAATATAAAATATAAAAGCTCCTCCAAGTTTTAGTCAATAGAATAGCTTGTGGAAAACATTGGAATATACTATAGCATACAAAATTAAATCCTGTACTTGGATATATGATATTACTATCAAGCTAGCTTGCGTAGGAAAGGAGGGGCTAAGAAAGCAACGAGAAAATGTTTTGTGAAATAGATCAACTTGAGAAGTGTGTTTGTGTGTCTGTGGTATGTGTGTTTTCCCCCGTTATGGCAGATGTGTGAAGCAAGTATATTTTTTAAAGAGCTGGTCTCAGTCATACTACTAAGTCAATGTTATTTCAGTTGTGTTATGCTCCATTTATGTACTGTTCCTTCACTTCCCCACCCCTTTGATTATAAATCTCTTTAAAATTTCTTGGATTTAGTCTTTTTGAAGACAATTTTTTTTTTAATTTTAAGGAGATGATGAAAAGTTTAAACATGCTGATAGCTAATGGTATTGTGATCTTGGCTTGATAAACTTTTAACACAAGAAGCCTGAAACATGTAATTTGAAATACAAAATTTTACAGTGTAGTTATTGAAGTATCCAGCCGGACTCTCAATTCCTCTGTCACCTGCTCAGGTGCTATGAATCTACAGAGAGCTGAAAATGTGCGCAGAAATAAATGCATATTATAGCCAACGCTGCCTCTGTGTGCTATCTGTCTTTCCAAATAATTGTTCGAAGTTGATATGTATTTGAGCTATTGACATCTTGTTTCTGTTATTACTGAGAGGTCTTCTTGTTTTTGAAACAAGCAAAGTCCAAGAGTCAAGCAATATTCTAATTCTCAAGACCTTTGAACAAACTTTTGAATTGTGTTATCTGTGACAAAGCCAATGTATCTGATCTATACTTTTTGCCCTGTTGAAGTCCTGTTAATTTTTTTCACTATAAAACAAAAACCACGATCTTTTGAAATCCTGTAAATAGGGTGTTCCTTACATTCTAGATTTATGTATGCTGTGAATGGAAACAATTACTGCAAGATGAAATGTGTAAAGGCATTAAGAGGCTATGCATGCATGGGACCTCGGAATGACATATACTGGGAGCTGCAGTTTCCTAAAATAAAATAAAAAATCAATAAACTAAGAAAATGTAACATCCTGCATTTGTTTCCATATGTAGTAAGAAATCTTTTAAAATACTTCTTGCTGTGTCATCTACTCTATCAGCTTCATGCGGATTCTTTCTCCGTAAGTAACTGCTGTATTATACATTCTAACCAGAAAACCAGTACCTATCTTGTTTGGTGACTACATTAAACTTGGATCTCCACCGTGAAGAAAAAAAAAGGTATTTTGGTCTTGTCAGTTTCCAGTGAATCTGTGGAACTCCATAAAAGTCAAAATTAGGTACCTGGTTATCAATGGTGTCTCATTGTTTATGAACATCAGAAGTTTTTGAATTATAGTTGCTAAAGGAACTCTTGCATTTTAATATCCAATGCAGATATTTCACATTTGATCGTGCATGGGAGTTACATAAAGGTATCTATATCAAATTCCTAGGTTGTTGCAGAAAGAATAAATTTGGTTGCTAGATAAGAAATGAGACCTTAACCATTAGAAACTCTTGCTTTGTAATCTTCAGGCTTCCACATTTCAGTCACAAGGTGCAACTAAGCACACCATCAGCTGCTTCTATAGGTTGCTGAACTGATGCTAGCTAACATTTCAGCATGGCTGAGATCCAGAGTGAGCTAAAGGATCTTGCCCTCTTTAGCAAAAATCTGCTCCCTCAGGCTGTATCCTTAACTATGGTTCTGTCTTACACAGGAACCAAAGCCAAGGCACTATTACCATAAAATCATTTTAGATTCAGTGTTTGCCGTGAGAACTTACTTGCAGGTAGTTTTGGACAGGGCAGAGGGTAACTTAGATCAGTGTTTCCCAACCTTGTGCCTCCAGATGTTTTTGGCCTACAACTCCCATCATCCCTAGCTAGCAAGACCAGTGGTCAGGGATGATGGGAGTTGTAGGCCAAAAACATCTGGAGGCACAAGGTTGGGAAACACTGACTTAGATAATGTTAATATGAGTAGTGCAAGGGAGGGCTGAAGTTAATCACCTGGGGCTGTTTCAGGTGCCTTGTTTTTTGGTCTCCCTTAGGTAATATAAGTGCCTTGCCTATGATCTGAGCTGAAGCACAAGAGCCAAAGGACTCTTAGCTACGGCTGGGCAAAATCCTTGTTTAGAATACTTGGAGCGGCTCTTGTTGCCATTTTATGATGTCACTTCACTATTTCATCATAGATCCAGCAGGTCCAAGTACCAGTTCAAGCCAAGTGATGAATTAGGAGCTTGGTAGACAAGATATATGTAATCATGTCTTCTGAACCTATGGCTGATAAATATCAAATTCCAAACAATGTAAGCTAGGTCCATTTTTACTACCAGTGAATAATAAATTCTCATGCCTAGTCAGATATACCAGCTCCTTCGTACTTAGGTGGACTTTTCTATTACTACTGCTAACAGGAAAAGGTTCCAACTCTTGCCAGGCACTCTGTTATGACTGGTGCAATGGTACAGTTGATTTAGAAGTGCTTGAAAACTAGCTAAAATTTATTTTCATACACCAGTACTGTGAATTGTGAACCCAAAGAGGGAGAAGTTGTTTACAAATGTGCTCCCAACCATGGTAGATTCAATTCAGCAAGTTTGTGATAAGCATTTCTCTAATTTTCAGAGGGATAGCTTTATTAGTCCGTTGTAGCTATTTATGAATGGTGGAAGAATCCAGATTCTTTGCTATCTTGGGCTCATTTGCTATCTGGGGCTACTTCTTGTACACAGAGGCTATCCTAGCCATGCCTTCAGGTACATTTTTTTAAGTGGGGGTGGCGGGAGAATCAACAACTGTATCTGCAGTTATGATTGCATATTTTTCCTAATGGAAAATCATGGAAATCACTTCAGCTGTTTTTGTTTACCACTTTGTTCATGTGTTTCCATTCTCTGTAAAAATATGTAAGCAATCATAAGCTTGATTGCTCTACATGGAAAAGAAAATAAACTGTTTTAAATCAGTTCATTGGGGGAATTCATACCTATTATGACTTGAGTCCAGATGTTTGCTGTTTGCATTTTCAATAATAGTATAACTAGTTTTATTTTACAAAAAAATACAATACTATAAAATGCTCAAATACAACTTGATAAAAATGGAAGAAATACACTGATGAACAGAGTTCTAAACACTTTGTTTCTTCTTTGCAGCAGAAGCACAATATATTGGAAGGCTTTAAAGTCCATGCATTCATTGTTCAGGATGTAGTGGAATCGTTATTCCCAGGCAATAATGATTTTGCTGAAGTTAACAAAAACTCCTTTTTTAGGGGCACTGGAAAACAAATTTTGAAAGTCAGTAATGTGGATATGGTTCTTTGACGTGACTTTTTATGACACAAAGTTAACTAACCAACAAGAGTTACAAACTCAATTTACTCAAGTTACTTTGATGGTCATGCAAACAGAAATCTGCTGCTGGACAGTGTTTTCTGTTTGGATTCTTAAAGGCCACAATTTAAAGACAACAAGGACATTTTTGCATGACAGGGGGAAAATGCACAATTTTCTGTTAGTGGGAAACCCTTTACCAGGACCAGCACTATCTTTTAATTGTGACTTTAGTCTCTCTCTCTCTCTCTCTCCCCCCCCCCCCCCCCGCCCATAGGGTGGAATATCTTTGCTGTTGAGGATAGTTTCTATTTCACCACTTTATCACGTATACTCTGGGAGATACAATAGTGGAGATGTATACTGTAGCACTGGTAGAGACAGGAATAAAATAAATTGAGGAAAGGGTCAAGAAATGATAAGGCATTGCTGAAAGTAGATATCAGGGTTATTTGAGGGGATAAATAAACGCTCCCTGCACTGAAGTTACAGCCATTGCTCAGGCAGTAAAGCTAGTATTAAAATTTTGAAGAGCACAGCATGGTTCAGACTTGGAATGGAGATACAAATTGCTAGAGATGGCCAATATGGTGCCCTCTAGGTGCTGGACTACAGCTCAGCAGGGATGCTGAGACTTGTAGCTTAGCAACATTCCAGCAATTTAAAAGCACTCGTTTTTTACGTACTAGTTTTGTCTCCACAAACTCTGGGAGAGACTCCAGGAAAGCAAAGCCAGCTCATGTGAAGCTAATGTTTTGAAAAATGCACAAGCAAGAATACACACAACTCAGCTACTTCTTAATTATTTTAAGTTATGAAAAAGCAAGGCACAAGCCACCATGCTTCCCTGAACTTGAAAATATTAAACTAATATGGATTTTGGAGTTTTAGTTGGCCTAGCAAATGCATTGCCCTAATACTGATTATGGAGAATGTGAGTTCCTTTTACATCCCCCACAGAAGCCTCTGGCAGGCTTAATCTAGTCTGGAGGAGTTCTGCAAAGATTTATGCAGTCTGAAGAAAAACTAGTGGGTTCATGCACTTGCAAATTTCAGCAACTTCTGCCAAAAAGAAGGAAAAGTAATTTTTAGATTCACCATGAGAATGAATTTGTTTTATACAAAGTGCCTCTGAACCCAAAGCACAGCTCTTCGTGACCCCATGGACCAGAGCGCGCCAGGCACTTCTGTCTTCATATATTATATATATATGCACAAATATAAGGTGAATCTTGGGCTCATGCACACACCTCGTGTTTATAGAGCTACTTTGAACTATAGAATTTCTGAGTGCAAGCTTTTCTCTCTAGTGATGCACAAAGCAATTTGTTCTTTAGAATTTTCATAATGTCCATTATATAAAGGAAGTTCTCAGACATTTATAATACATAGATATAAAATAATTGATTGGAGGCAGAAAGTGGGCAGAAACAGGCATATATAGAGTGCCAGGAAAACATCACATTTTCAGGATTTTTCTCCTACATCCATTGCAATGCTTAATAGCACCAGTAAAACTTTTTCTTAGATTTATTACCCACTTCACCAGACAGACACAGGATGAGATACAAACAGTTTAAAACGAATTACAATCACAACGAGAGTGGGTTCTAGAAATATGTAATAATGCAAAATGAAGGTGCCAGACACCTCTGTAGGGAGGGAATTCCAAAACTCCCACAATTATGGGAGGGAAACATTTAATACCTTGTAGTTGATGGTGTAAAGCATTTACACATGTTTTAAGTTGCAAATGGTGCATTTACAAATCTCTGTGAGAATAATACTTTTTAAATGTTTGATAACAGCACATTAATTTGCCATCACTCCAAATTAGGAGTACAAGGCATGGTTACTGTTTGATAAAGTGCAAAAAAAAATGTGAAATTCTAGTCTTGATGAGATGGTGACACAGGATTTCCCACATACTTTGCTTTTTCCATCTCTTGCACACCAGTTTTTACAGGTGGGAGGATGCAAGGTACTTGCGTTTACACTGATAGCAATGCTTAACACAATTTGCTGCAGACAGTAGCTAAATCCTGAAGCTGTCATCAATAAAAAGTGAACTTACTGCTATTGTTAGTTACTATACTAATTCTAAGGAACATGCCATGAACCCTGTCCTCACCAATAATATATTCAATTGAGTAGTATAGCTTTTGTAATGTTGTATTTTGTGCAATACTTCAAAACCAAACTTGCCAACACACATTTGTGATCCATTAGTGGTTGCATATTATGCATGGTAAAGGTAAAATGTTGAACAAGAAAACTGAAATTGCTTTATTTCTACCCCTGGGGAAAATTGGGTTCGGGGTGGGAAGGGAAGATCTCAAGTATACTATTGCCAGGTAGAAGAGTAAACTTTACCAAAGAAAGTAGCGTGTTCCTTGAAAAGTTCCATCATGCCTTCCTATTTGATCCCCTTCCAGCTCTATTCCAAGGTAGTCCTCTTCTCTCCCCAAAAGTGGTCCCAAATACTTAACAGTTCCCTTGCTGATTTTTCCTGCTGGGCATGAAAATTTCACTAGGTTTCCAACTTTCAAGTCTGTAACATTCCTGGGTGCAAATGGTCGTCTTGATAGTGCCGCCTTATCTAGACGAATCCTGGGATAAAAAGTTGTAGAAAATCAATAGCTATCCTTTGAAAGACGTAAGAGTCCTTTTTTTTTTTTTTTTGGTACTCCAGCACAATTTTATTATTCAGACTCTTCGTGATAACCAAAGAATCCTACATATCTTATGAACAAACTAGACATGACAGGGGGAATTGGGACTGAATTTCCCAACAACCTTTTGCAGAAACAAAATTGGATTGGGCCATGTTGCTGAGTGTTTACCCTCACAATTCCATTTCCTTCAGTCAGGCCCCCCTACCCCCAAGCTAATGTTAATTTGTAGGAAGGGCAAGGATTGACACCTATATTGTTCCCATCTTCTTCCCATTCTGGGGATAATCACAGTTCTGTAAATATTTAAATAGGAGAAATGCCCACGGGGAGAAAGATGGGTACAATATGGGTGCCCATATTTTTCTCTCCTCTTCTTCACAGCTTCACTGGATGGTATTTATATCTGTGAAATGACATGCAAGAAAATGGTTACACTCCTCTCCCATAGTGCTGTGGTTCTTGTACAATTTGTGGACCCACATTGCTGCTTTAAAGTGTATAAAAATACCTGAGATGTGACCACAGATCTCTCACATCATGTCTACTTTGGCCCTTACAGGTACCTGATAAAAACAGTTGTTTTCCTTGAACTTATATGCACTCTAACACTGCATTCTCATTGCAACTTAAGTAAAAGAGCCGTGATTTTTGTGTGTGTGTGTGTGGGGTAACAATAACATCTATTCAAATTCTTTATTCTAACAACATGTGGGAATTTTCATGCACAAAATTAGGGGACAGCTGGCTGCTATTTGGACTGCAGAAGAAACAAGACACAGCCCTGCTATTCTGATGTAAGCCACAGCTCTGATGTTACAGGGAAGTTGCAAGAAAAATCTTTTATGCAGCAGGTTCTTTCACCTTCAACCAGTGGTAGCTGCTGTACACATTTTAACAAAATCAAACTCCTTTCTTGGCAAAACTTACTCTGTGTTTTAAACGGTAATGATAAATGAAAGAGACTGAGGACAAGCTGCTTCATTTGTCTCTAGGAAAGCAAGGAATTCATTATTATCCTTGTAAAGGATTAGGGAATCACTGCAGTATTTGTGGAAGATTTGGATTTAGGTTTGTCCATGCCTCTCTTTAATAGCATTATAGAAGGTCTTTTTAACAACACTGCAGGACAAATAAGAAAGGCAAAGGAGGAGGCACAGATCTAAAATGCTACCCGCTGTATGTGGGTCATGGAAGGGTCCTGGTCAGACAGAATATTGGACAAGAAATAGAATATTGGTCATTGTTTTTAAATGCTTTTATTCTACGGTATTGCCATAGGATCACCAGGTTTAATGAAGAGAGGGATAGAAATGAAATAGTTTTTTACTGTACGTAGCTTTGTATTTTTCATGTGGAAATTGCAGAAATAAAGGGCCATATTCCCTCATGGCCAACTTTTCAAAGCCAGCATTCACATGGTGTTAGGTCCAAAGAAAAAAGTGGGTGCAGCAATGGAAACAATGCTTTATAAAATGTGACACATTCCAAACACACAAAGCCAAAGGCTTCTGCATGCACAGGCCCCTCTCTATTGCACCAAGCAGGCAAGCAAGGGGCATTAGAACAACTCAAGGGCACATTCTACTCCAGCAGAATTACTCAGAGGGCGTGGAGTAGGGCTGGTGAGGTGTGTGACCTAGGGAGAGTCCAGAAGGGTTAGGGGTCCCCCTCCCCTGTGCTAAAGAGAATTTTTGGTGGTGATCTTTTCCTGTCATTTGTAATGTTAAAACCATCATGCAGTAGGCTTGGATTGAGATTTAGGTATGTTTTAGTGCCTATCTTGGTTTTGGCTTACTTAGCATTAAGGGACTCCCTATGCTACTGCTTCCCCTTCTATTCAGTGGTTTTGCTGGAGCAATCAGTGTGCCCACAGTTGTCAATCCAACACCTGCCACTCATTCAGTTCCACATAGTTCTCACAGCCCTATCTTTCTGAAGTGAGCCTAGCATTATAGCCATAAATTGAAACAATCCTAGCTGTCGCATCTTGGAGCGCACATATCATGACTGATCTCATCTAATGTGCTGGCTGACATCTATACATAATCAGAGCAAAGGGGAAAGATAGTCCTTGATTTTGTGATGAGCTCAAGCCCAGCAGACATGTTTCTGTGCTTTCCTGCTTTAGCTAGACTGTTGCTGAAGAGTTACTTGACCTCTTTGCATTCATTAAGTTGGCAGTACTACACATTGTGGGGTCTCAACCTTTTTCTCTACAGCAGAAAACTACATTTACAACACAATCATATTCATGTCCATTCAATTCTTACCTGTTTGGATAATATTTATTGCAAGTGTCCACTTGAGAGACACCACTCGAAGATGAACTTGAGATGTTTTGATCATAGTTCTCATGACTTGTTTGATTGTGTTGAGTAATGCAAGGAAAGTTGCTGCTGCTCGCCTCTGTTACTTCTTCAGATGCATCATCTTGATTAAAAAAAAAAAAATTACACTGCAGACGTCTGATCTCCCTGGAGACCAAGAGATGTGACGATAGACTGCTCTGCCTCCTTTCTTTTAGCAAATGTTTGTGCCACTGGGGAAGTGGTAATTCTGCATTGATTTGTTTTGGATGTTGTATGTGATGCCAATAAAAGGTTTACGAAATATGATTAAAAAAACATTAAAAAGCTGCTCAAAAATTTGGGTCAAATCTAGTTGCAAGGTTTTGTTCAAGGATGCCCAACTCAAATAGGTAATGTGGAACCAGTTCCCTACCAACATATGCTCAGGGAATATTCTATAATTTTGTGTGCAAAAAACTAAAAAACCTTATCTCACCTCAGATACTTAAGTTGTAAAATTCTAGATATTTATCTTGGAAACCATTAAAGTGCATCAATCCATGGTTTGTTTGGTTGTTGTTTTTTACAAAAAATGCTAGAACACTGTAATTTGCATAGCCTGCTCCAGTGCACTCAGTTTGATCAAACGTCTCTTTACTTGCCACACTTCTTGAACCCATATCGCTAATTTGAAAGGGGACAAAGGAAGAGACACTGATGTGGCCTCAGTCATTGGCTAGTCTGCTTCATAGCCCTGGAGATGTCACTGGACGTATTGGGGATTCTTGAAGGCCCTGATAAACTCCCGGGGCTAAAGGTTTGACTTTCCTGGTTATTTCTGTGCTCTTGGAAAAATGATATGGAGTTGCCAAAAGCACATTTGTTCAAATAATAAGATATACCACTACAGATATATTGTGACAACTCCAAGGATGAAAATAATAGTTAAATCTATTGGTTAGATAAGAATAGATAAGATAAGAATGGTCAGATAAGATAACCCTGAGATAATCTTCTGAGGCCCTTCTTCGTGCCTCCTCCACAACAGGTCCAGAGGGTGGCAACACAAGAACGTGCCTTCTCTGCAGTGGCTTCCCATCAGTGAAATGCTCTCCCCAGCGAAGTTTGCCTGGTGCCTTCATTATACAACTTTAGGCGCCAGGCAAAAACATTCCTCTTTAACCAGGCCTTTGGTTCATTTGATTGACATCCTATGCCCTTTTACAAATATGGTGTGTGTGTGTTACTGGGTTGTTTTTTTATTTTGATTATGTACTTTATGGTTTTATATTCCTGCAGGTATATGGCAGTATATAAATAATAATAATAATAATAATAATAATAATAATAATAA